>NW_012267364.1:3645196-3688150 GCF_000151885.1 Dipodomys ordii | reverse complement strand
TATTCAAATGTATTTTTTCTTTCAGGTGATTGTTTCTAACACATTTATAAGATTATTTCTTTGTTGCTTTGTATGTCCCTCCCCCATGGTATAACCCCTGCTTTCACTGTATTTGAGGTTGGTATAATTTGTGGAGGAGAAGGGAAAAAACAAATGGTTTAAATAGGGATACAAGTGAATCCATTGCAACAATGAGATGTAGAAGTTGTTATGTAAAAAAATAAACTTTACAACTTTGGGGGGGGAGGATTGTGTGGGAGGGTGGTGGGAGGATGGGAAGGGATGGGAAGGGGAAACAAAGGAGGAGGCTACAATGCTTGATGAGAAATGTGCTCATTATCTTGACCATGTAATTGTAACCCCTCTGTACAGTATTTTCACAATTAAAAAAACCAAAGCAAATAAGTTTTTATGTTACAACCTTCAAAGAGGACAAATTCCAAAGACAAAATGGTGTATAGTGTATTTGAAATAGGGTTGTTCTTATGATCATGGCAGCAATAGGAAAAGTAAAATTATTATGTATCATTGGTACTTGAGTGTGTCAGATACTCAAATCCAGGAATTAAAACTTTTTATCAGTCCAGATAGAGTCAATTAAACTCTCTCATCTATTAAATACCTATGTAGCATCTAAACTCTGTCTATCCATCTATCATCTATTTATCCATCTATCTATCTTAACCATACACCTAGCTTCTATCTATCATGCATCTAGTATCTGTCTGTCAACTATCTTATTAGAAAATATGTAGATAGCATCAATCTATGTAGAGTACTATCTAGAAAGATGACCAATCTAAGTAGGTAGACAGGTAGGTTGATAGGGAGATAGGTCACCAAAGAGTATTGTACTTCCAACAAAAGAAAATAGTGGTTCATGAATGTTGCAATGCTAGTCACCAAGTCAAAAGTCTTTTAAAGAAGAAGATAGATGGGTCTATAGGCAGGTTTATATCAAAACAAATCAATGCCTGGTTTTTGCTTTAGGTTAATAGGCTTCATTGTATTTTCTACAAACTGAGTCTCATCTTCTTAGATCATTTTCCTAAAGAAACAATATGGAGAAAGATAACTACTGGAAGATCTTCATTAACACCACTTTATCTTTTTCAATAAAATAGATTCACTTTTCAAAAACAGAACTGCAACTAACTTTGATTGTCCCAATCATGATCCCTTAAATGGTTGTATTGTGCACCCATCTCTAACTTCATAGGGCATTCATGCTCTTGTGTATTGAGCTCTGGGTTAGTCAGTTATTGAGTAAAGGGATAGTTTGCAGAAGAGAACATTTCAGAGCTGAGTCCTGGGCTTGCTCATTATGTAGGTATTTTTTTTTTTTTTTGGTAATGAAAGCAGGAAAAAAATTACCCAGGCTGTAAGATGTTTGGAATAAAACGGCCTCGATTGCTATATGTGAAAGAGTCTATGGAAGCATATTTATTATATATGGAGAGCTCATGCTTGGAATACCTCAGTCGGTGACTCACAGACATCTGAATGGGTAAGGGTGGAACGGAGTTACTTAAAATATAATTTCTCAGTTTTTGGAAGACTGAAAGTTTTCTTCACAGATACATTCCAACAGGGCACATTTCTATTCCTTTTACCTCCTCATATTTAAGTAGATGTACACCTGCCATAAATATTTTGTTTTTTTATCTACAAGATTTAATTAGGCTTCTAAAAAAAGCAATAGCTCATAAGACAGTTAAGATATTTCCATTTAATGCAAATTTAGAGACTTAATTGCTTCACATAGCAACATCAACTGCTTTGCAAAATCCTCAGGATCTGGTATCAGTTGTTCAATGGTAGCACCATTTATACCAAGCAAAATGCATTAAAATTCTACAGCCTTCCAAAACAGTGGAATTTTATTTTTAAGTGAAAGTGAATTAGAATTAAGAATTCAATGAGCTGCTGGAGTCCATGGTACATTTTTAAGTAGAATTGTTTTAGGAGCCAAAGTAAGTAAAGCTAGCTACTCTGCAGCATTTTATAATGATGTCATCAAATATAATAGGGACAGTCTCAAACTACAGAAGGACAAGCAATCTCTGTTCAACAACTACACAACTCTTCAGCCAGTGTGCCTGTGTGATTGATGACGCCTCATCCTTTCCATCAGAAATTCATTGGTAGGAAAGCAAAAGTGTTTGTGAATGCTAGAGCTGAGGCTGTCGATCATATCATTTTAGCATAATTATCTTGTTTGTTGATTCATCTTCCCTATTTCTTTGGATAATGCTTCTCTTGTAGTGATTAAACCTTCCATTTTGTATTCTATTTGAATTCAAATTTCCCCTTGGAAATTTTGCTGTGATTGGACATTCTGAGGCACCCTTTTCCATATGCCCTCTAGTAATATATAAATACAAAGGAGATGAAAGAAAAGATAGGCAGTGAATGATAGGGAGTTTTCTAGGTTACCAGGATGTCAGTGCCAGGTACCATTTACTAGCTGGTTATGTGTTTATCCCCTTTGATGTAAAATTGGGAGGAAGTTTAGGTTCTATAGTGCATACATAGTTTGTCTGGCTCACGTTTTTTTAGTATAACACTGTCTTTCACCAAAGTTAAAAAAAAAGTCAGCTAAAGAATTCTCAGATCCGATGTCTTGTCTGTGTTTCTAAGCTGAGAGTATAGAAATGGAAATTCTTAGCCTGTAACTCTCCTAGCTTGTGCCTCTTAAGATTCAAAATGGAACTAGACACAGAGTACCTATTTTCCACAATAGGATCCTGTGGTGCTAAATGTGTCAGAGCAGATCCTGCCACCCCACCGTTGTTATTACCGGTAAAGGAAAGAAGAAATATATGAGGAGAGATTCTTTGCTGGGAGATGACATTCTCTGAGTCTTCACTATCTTCATAACTCAGCATGAGTTCTTTCTGTAACAGCAAAAGAATGTAAGAGGAAAAAGTCACTCTCCCAATTTATGTCTCCCTTCTTTCTATTTCTGATGCCGTATCGAGCACCTCCTGGGTGTCAGCTTCTATATGAGATTCTGTAATACAGACAACAGAAGTGTCCATTCTGTAGGCTCGGATGGCCCTAATGTATTGAGATGAGAGGGTGTCCTGAACACTTCTGAGAGAGAGGTTAACCAAGAATCTGCCTATGGATTTGAAATAGAAGGAGCATTCCAGATACAAGAAGCACCTCTAAAGATGAGAACACTGAATGACAGGGGAAAGGACAGAATCTGTGGGGGAGTAATGACCTCTATAAATGACAAAACCTTTTGATACACAGATGTAGTATTTTCATCTATGCTACGCACAACCCACCATATACTTTAAAGTAATCTCCAGATGACTTTACAAGTGGCACAATGTAAATATTGTAAGAAATGCTGTGACCCTGTATTTTTTCCAGGGATTTTTTTTCAGGGAATAGTGTTCTGCCCACCTGAGCAGAACTTGTAGCTAGACCTTCTCTCTGAGAATTATTTCTGCTACTTACTTCTTTGGTCTGCTATACAAGTTTTCCTGAGTACATGGAAAGCTAACATGAGCACACATGTGGTCCTGTACAAGTAGCAAAATATAGCTTGGGGCATTGACTCTGGAAGTTTCAGCTTCCGATCCTGATTAATAGCAGGAGCCATGGAGTGAAATATTTTCTAGGGTGTTCATGCTTAAGATCTGGGCTATCGTTTGTCTGCTTTGTGAAATGAATACCTTGATTTCTATCTTCCAACTCCACCGAATACACTTGATCTTTATGAAGCCAGTGTTGTCCCTCGAAAGTCTCCAGTTTGTGCTTCATGAAGGCCTGAATTAAATAAATGATAGCTAATTTTCATGCCATTTCCACAACCAGAAAGAGAGCTGTTATTCTACATGTAATGTAGAAAACATTGATCAAGATTTTTGATACTTATAAACTACTTTGATAAATGGGAACTCCCTTGTACAACCACTTAAAACAATTTAAAAGTTAAAAAGAAAAACGAAAAACCCTCTCAGTTTTCCCTTTTATCTATCTGAATTTGTTTTTTGCTTTTTGTCAAACTCAGGAGATTGGAGACACCCATGTCAATGCTGGTCTTGCATCCCAGAACATGAGGACGATCCTCAGTCTCATTCCCTTTAAATAATTGCCTTTGGCCCACATGAAATGGTGACTGAGACACCTCCTGGAATGTCACATGGGGAAATTTTAGTATTAGAAAGTATACTTTTCTGCTGTGATTTTTCCATATAAGTATTCTAGTCTCAGGGGTGAGAGAGTCAGGTCAAGACAGGTGAACTAGTAAATAAACAAAAGACAAAACAACAAAATACACAGCATGAGCTCCTACTGACAGGTTTGCCAAGCATGGCTTTGACGTCAAGACCTGTTTTAAATTTTCTCCTCTTCTGTTCCATACTTGCTATAGAGAATAATATGCAGTAACTTATTTAACTAAACATGTAGTTGCTTCTCCAATTATTTAACTAGTCACTTGCTGCTTTTTCCATTTATGGAGACAAATAAGGTTAATGTAAACACAACTACTTTTTAAATTATTCATTAATTATTCATAAATACTGACTTTATGTTACTTAATAACTTGCTCCATGCATCTTTCTGCCAATACCAGAGTTTTTAACTCTGTCTTATGCTTGCTAGACTGTCATTCCCATTTGAGCCATCTCCAGGCCTGCTCTGTGCCAATTATTTTGGAAACACTGTCTGTCAAATTTTTCTGCCCGAGGTTGATCATGAACTGAAATCCTCCAGATTGCAATCATCTAAATGGCTAAGCATAAACCCCTAGAGCCTGGCCACTTGAAAGCAAAGTTTATAAATAGCATATATTGCAAGGATCAATGCATAGAATTTTAATTTTGCAAGGGCAGGAATTGATATTTGGGAATGATTTGTGTTTTGAATCTCAAGTAAACATGCTAACCATATTTCCTATCAGATTTTTGTTTTCTTCTCTATATTTTTATGTTTGTTTATTAACTATGCAAAATGTTTGTATTTATCAATGAAAACATTGCATGTGTTTAGGGTATGCATATAAATTATATATAATATATAATATGTTTATTATACATATTAGGCATAATATATAATATGTATACATATTATGCCTGTATATGCATGCATTATATATGCATATATAATAAAATATATACTAATATAATATGCACATATAATATTTTATAATATAATATGAATATATATGCATGCATATAATATATATGATATATGCATATAATGCATGCATATACAGGCATAATATGTATACATATATTTACATATTTAGAAAGGAAGGAAAAGATTGTTCATAATGGACCAAGGAATGGTATATATGTGTATATACTTGTTGCCACAGATGTTGGAATCACTGGTAAAAAAGGTATTATTAACCTGAGCACATAAAAGTTCTGTGAATGAAAAACTTAGTGATGGAGTTCCAATTAATAAAGAATTCTCAAATGGAGGGATACACTTGTAATTCTATGTATTTGTGTAGCCTAAAATCTACCGAACTAGAACAGACTATGTTAAGTGAGGTAAGCCAAGCTCAGAGTGACAAAAGACGCCTGTTGTCTGTGATAAAAAGAAGCTAAATCTAAAATACACTGAGATATGATAAAACACACTGGATTCTAGACACTTAGACACAGTGAGACCAAAAGATGATACTTTTAGGACAGAAACACACAGGTGTAATGACTATGTGCCTATTTGTGTGTGTGTGTGTGTGTGTGTGTGTGTGTGTGTGTGTATTTATTCACACGTATATCTTTGGGAGTTGGGAGGGCACAGAACTCAATGTAAAAGGTGCAAAAAATGCATCTTTGGAGCTCAATGGACACCATGATGAAAGTGAACTATATAATTTGTGGATGCATATTGGAAGGAGAGACTTGGAGAGAGTGAGGGAAGAGACTATAGTGTAAGAAAGGAAATGTACTCACTACCTGACTCATGTTATTGTAATCTCTCACATTTATAATAACAATAAAGTGAATTGAAAAAGAAAAAGAGATTTATAGATATAGAGGAATACCTCAAACAGTAGAGTAATAGCCTAACATTCAAAAAGTCTAGATTCAATGCACAAACATAAAAACAAAAACAAAACACATACACAAAAGCAAAGAAAACAAAACAATAAAACAATAAAAGCAGACACTTAAATGTATGATTTGATTTATAAACTTTTAAGTAATCCACTGAGCTATATTGTTCAAATATAGTTCTAGCCTCAAATAATCTGATGAACTTGGATTTCAGACATAATGACAATGTAGGAAATAGTTGAATGAATGTTGCAATTATTTGTCTCTATTATGTGGTATGTTGATTGCACCAGAGAACTTCGACTGATACATTATCTTGCTTGGTGGTAGATATTAAATCAATAAAATGAAGAACTTTCTAAAGAAAGAAAAAAACAACCCATGTGAAACATAATAGACTTTGTTAGTGGGAGGTTGCTTAGGTCGATATCAGATAATCACTCATGATAGTGTTTTTCTCTTCAGTGATAACAAATAAATTCCAATGTTTTTTTTAGCCTCCCAGCAAGAGAGCGATTTCTTCAATGCATACATTTGCTGTATGTCTGGCAACTCTTTATATCTAATATCCTCTGAGCAGTTCCTGGGCCATGTTAATTCTGTTTCTGCTGTCTTTCCACCCAAAGCTCTGCAGTTACCTTTGAAGAGCAGAAAGAGATGGATGGAAATCTCCAGTTCCTAAGGAGGAATCTAGTATGGGGATTTGAACTCTGGGGCTTACCTTTATGCAACTTTCTTGCTTAATGATGGCATGCTACCACTTGAGTCATACCTCCAGTCTGGCTTTTTGCTGGTTAATTGGAGATGGGGACTTTTCTACCCAGGCTGGCTTTGAATTGAAATCCTCAAATCCCAGCCACTTGGGAAGTTAGGATTTCAAGCATGAGCTTCTGGTGTTCAACAAACCAACAGTTTGTTGTTAGTTCCTCATACTCAAAACGATGTATCTCTTTCTGTACACATTCTTGTTTTTCATTTTTATTTTTTATGTGATCGTCCTACTTAGAAGGTATCCATGGAAATTCTAGCTTGCTATGATAGTACTTACTAATGCATAATATTCTCTCAGCCATCAAAGAACTGTGTTATCTTTGGACTTTAGGATAATCCTATATCTTTTGTCAAAATTTCAATGATAATTCTTGCACTTTATGAAATTTACCAAATGAATCTTTTCTAAGCCATGCTTACAACCAGGACATGGTAGCTCAAACCTGTAATTGTAGCCACTTGGAAGGTTTAATCAAGAGGACAAAGTTTGGAAATCAGACTAAAAAAATTGGCAATACCCTATCTCAGTATATAAGCTTGATGATGTAGTGATGTGTGCCCAGTTGCTCTAGAGTTAAGTATATGTACGAGTACTGAGATTTGAGACCAACCATGAGCAACATCACAACATACCCTCTGAAAAATAACCCAAAAATACTATTGGGGATGACTCAAGTGATAGAGTACCTGCTTAACAACCAGAACACACAAGGGTCAAACCCCAATACTTTCAAGAAAATTAAAATAAATATTTCAAAGCTTATAACTGCCTTTCATTGTTATCTTTCTTTCCCCATGCCAACCTTCACAATTCTTTACAGACATCTTAAAACTGAGGGATTTCAAACATTTCATATCTTTCCAGTAATATAAATTCTATTTTCAAGGCTTACAGAAATGAACATTAAATTGTATTTAGGTGAGGCTTCCTATGGGCCAAGGATTTTAAAGAAGAATGTCACCAGTTTTTGTTCTTTTTAATAGTGCTATTCAGGATGAACTTGGTTAACTGACCTTTTCAAAGCCATATAATTAGCAAATATGTAGCAGTCGCATAGTAAGCCATTTGCAGACACTCCTTTCTATTTTATGTTCAGTTTGTTCTTGCAAATTTCCACCCATTCTTACTAAAACTAGGTCACTATGGTTTGTAGGTGGGTTAAGATTCCCATATCAGTACCTTCTAACTCTACCATTGACTACTCTTTTTTCTTCAATTTTTGGTCTGTCATTAGGACTTGAATTTGTTACCTGATCCTTTCCCACTCATTGGATAGCCCTCAACCAGCTGAGCCATGCCTCCAAACCCTGCCATTCATGTTCTATTTTTTACTTAAAGATCTAGGTGATGCTCTACCTTCTAAGAAGTTCAGTTCAAGCTGTAATTCTAAGAAGTCCATGGGGATATTAATCAATTATGGCCATAATCAAAATGGAAAAACTCTCTGTATTCCCACCAGAACAACCAATGATCCATTGATTCATCATAAAGATGGCTTTGCATCCAGATTCTTCTGCCTTAATGTACAGGAGATTTTCTTCTTTTTAATCTTTATGTTTATTATAATTGTTTACAAATATGTGTATTTAATATATATGTGTTCATACAGATCTATGAATTTTTTATTTATGGCCATTAGGCTTCAAATTCTGTTAAGTAAAGCTTGCCTAAACTCTACTAAATTTAATTTTCAACCATTTGATATACAGGGTTAATTTCCTTAACTTATAGAGAATCTACAGTAACCCATGGGAGCCTCAATAAAAAATTGTAGAGGAAAAGCCATGCATGGAGATATTAGATAACTACCCATCCAAACAATATGAGCGTTATCATCTGTTCAGGCTGTATTCAGAGTGTATCTATATGGTTACAGCAATATGTGGTGTTTCCCAGCTTATTTGGAGTACAAATAAGAACCAAACATGAAGACATCTCTCAGATGATTACGATGTTAGGACTATAACGATGTCTCTCAAATATAAAAGTATATCTGACTTTTTCTTTTTATGAGCCATAGTATTGTTTTGACTTGCTCAACAGATATATTTTCCAAAGCACATCGAGATACTTCTGTAGGAGTATCTGTTATACAAGTCTGTGAATTATCTGATTAAAATGTCAGCAACATGCTGAAGCCATATTAGGAGGAGTATAGGGTCATATTAGTAAGAACATAAGGTCAGAGGTCATGTCAGTTTAGCCAATGAACTGTAGGCAAAGGATCAGCTAGAACCATTGAAATAGACAAGTGAGCCACTCTGGTAGTAACCACAAAGAAATATATACCAAAAGCCTATAATAAGAACTGATGATTACTTTGCATGAATATAAAACATGGATAATTATGGAAGCTTCATATGAAGTAGTTTTTCTGGAACGATTATAGAATGTGTGGAAAGTAACTACTTTTGCGAGAAGGAAAAAAGTTAGAAAATAATGAGGGGAATAACTATTACTTGTCATTTGGCAAATGACTTTATGCTGTCTTAAAGGAAATATATATACATATATATTACTGTCTTATATTTTAACAAAAACCTGGTATTAAGCTATTTTAATTCCTGTCCTTTATGACAAAAAGTCCTGAAGATAAGGATTCTGAAAATTGTTCTTTTTATAGAAGTGGATCCTATACTTATATCTATTTAATATTATACAATATCTCCTCTTTTATTTAACTATTACCTTCAGCATTTTTTTCACTTCTTCATGAGTTCTCCCATACTGAATCTATCCTTATTAAGCTACTAATTCTGCAGTGAGGGAATTCTTCGTATTTCAGTATTGTGCACCTAAAATTGAAGCCAGCCATTTATTTGCAAAAAGATTATATTACTCTGCAGGGCTGATAGCTGATTTTGGAAGCACTTAATAAAGGGAACTCAGTTACAGAACTCAAATGGGAATAAATACCCTCACTGGTAATTCCAATGTGATTTTATATGACCTTTGCAGGAAAAGAAAAGGTATATATTTGCTTCCTTTTCATTCAGCATTACATATTTCTTCCATCACCCTTAACCTTTAACATATTTAAAAATTATAATCAATGCTTTAAGAATTAGTGACCAAGTAAAAATTAGCCTGAAATAAACTCTAGGAGATACTTCCTGTGTTTTGAATGTGAAGCGCTCATTTAAACACAGAAAAATATTTCCCCCCATTTTATTTGTGGCAGTATACAAGTATTGGGATCTTCATTTATTTCTGTGGTATTTTCAGACATATTGGAGGCATTGCTTAAGAATGTCTCAGCTGAAGCCATCATTTTAGTGAACATTTGCTACTTAACAAGTCAAGGATGTGAGGCGCTATGAATAAAGAGGAACCGTTTTCCCATGAATTATTCAGCTAACTATGGGATGCTGTTATCTCCACTTCGGTGGCTTTTAATTGCACATGAAGGCATTCTGCTTATCTGGCATCCCATTTGATGCAAGGTGCAGCAGCTTGACCATCAGGGCAGAGGCAGGAAATGAGAATCTCCTCCGACAGGCAGCTGCCATTCATAAATACATTAAAGAATGAGGCCTAGGACCGTTGCAAGGATGGCAGATGACAGACATGAATGATGTCAGTGGAAGGACATGGGAGAAAATGTGAGATGAAATGTGACTTTTTCTTTTCATCTTGGGACACATTGCTGACCCTTGAGTGAAAAGTTTAACTGTGGTGTGCTACTTCTGTCTACAACATCTTCTTTGTTAGTGAGCCAAGGTGCATTCTGGGGGCAAAGAGGGCACTGTTCTTTATACCCCTCTCTCAGAGGACCTGGCATTCTTTCCAACTCAATTGGCTCGATTTTGTAAAGCTGTTCCTTTTAATTTGGAGAGTCAGTTTGAGATGGATGTGTTAATCAAGCTAAATAATTTTTTCTGAACTTCTTTGCCATGCCTTGGATTCCCTGAGGAGGTATTGTTTGGCACCTATGCTACAAATTTTCAACAACAATTTACCTACAATATACCATTTTAGATAGGTGGGGGAGAATTTACTTTGGACCTCATTTGGTTTATTTACATCTCTCCTCTTAATGAATGATTCTTTGGTTTTGGCATGCATCAAATTCCAGGCTCTACTCCATATGCAATACATAACATTCCATCACTTACCATGCTATGCACTATGAAAAGCCTAGGCTATTCAGAGATTTCAGAAACTCAGAGATAAAACCTATGCTATATGAAGCTCAAGACAAGGATGAAGACAGCACAGCTTCTGGTTATTGCTAAATGTGCTATCCCTGCCAGGTACAATGGAAGAGCAGCGGATAGACTGATTTCCCAAACTTTCTGAGAGAAGACGCACAAGGCTTCTCTGAAAACAAGATCTGGGGTGAAATTTGAAGGGTGCTCATGTATTTCTAATTTTAGCTAAAGAAGAAAGGAAGATATCTCTAATGGTTAAGTTCACTTTGTGAAACAGTATAGTCATTTCTCAGCAAACTGAAAAAAATAGAACAAAAGGATCCAGCCATCCCACTAGCTTCCCAAAGGAAAAGAAATCATGACAGAGAAATCTGCATTCAATGTTTATGCAGGGGTTATTTGCAATAGACAAAATAGGGAGTCAACCTGCATGTACATCAGTGGATGAGTGCATATATATATATATATATATATTCTATATATAGAAATTCTATGTATATCTATAGAAATATTGTTCAGACCTAAAAAAACATTACCTTGTTGGCAACCATATGGCATAACCTGAAATAATGCAAGGCAAGGCAAATTCTGCATGGAATCAACTCATAAAAGCAGAAATGATATAATGCTTCTTAGGTATTTTAGGTGGAGACTGAGTTGGGACACTGATGTTAAAGAATACACTGTAGTTATAGAGAAAGAATCAGGCTCAAAGATAGTTGAGGCAATACGGTGACTATAATAAGTAATGACATTCTAAGAATTGCTAAGAAAGTAGATTTTAAGTGTAAGCCACATTATATTTATGATATAATGCTATATTAATTAGCCCAAATTAACTATTCCAGAATTCATACATATTTCCTGGCAAAATGTTAAACATGATAAATATGCATTTTATCAATGAGAAAGAACAAGCCAACAAGGAAATATAAATGGTGAAAATTTCAAAATTAAAACTCAAGGGATATTTAATTCAACCATAAAAGGGAATTTTAAATAAAGCTAGAAATACTGAGGGAATGCAACAAAGAAATATTCAAATCTATGGCAGGCTTAGAGAATGTAACTCTTATGGGGGTGAATGGGATACATTGGGCAGAATGAGAAATTCTACATGTCAGGTGCTATGCTGTGAATAACTGTCCATTCTGATGTATTGTGAAAGCAACAGAGTTTCACCAAAGAATTTTAAGCAGGGTTAATGTGATCAAATTTCTAAAGTGGGCATATTATTGCAGTGATAATATTTGACACAGATTCTTTTTGTTTTTCTTTTTGTTATTCACTTTGTTATTATTACCTTTAAGTAGTTGTAAAAGAAGAGATGTCATTTTACAAAGCAGTTTGTGAATACCTTACATCTTGATCATGCAATCCCTTTCAACCTTATCATCCCTCTTCCTCTACCCACTCTTTTCCTCATTCTTCCTAATTTTGTAGGATATACATTAGATTCTTATCTGCACTTCTCCTCCTCTTCTCTTCTTTCATCTCCCCTTTCCCTTTGACCCCACTTCAGTTTCAAACATCTACTACTACTGAGGTGTGAAGAGCCTCAAGGTGACGCTGGACTTAAGTGTTCAAGTGTATCTTTCTCCTTTTGAGGATGTCATTATTTTCGTACCGATATTAACCATTGGGAGGACGGAGGGAAGGTAAGGGAAGAGGAGAAGCTCCTATTTGTGATTTAGATTTCTCTCCTGAGCTCGGCTCTGAAGATCCCACGGCTCTTTGGGCATCATTATGTGCTTTTCCTCAACTGCTTTTCTTTCCTTAGTGTTCAATGACTCTTTTTTTTTTCTCAGCACCTCAAGCCATCATTTGTTTCCCCTTGCTCTCTTGGACATCAACTGTCACCTTGTCTGTTGTTTTCTAGTTTCTTCCCAATAAAAGTCCCTGAGGTAAAGAACACAAGCTCTACCTGTCACCTTGAATTATATGAGGGGTTCATACCTGGGAAAATACTGAAAAGGGAAAAGCTTATCATCTCTCAGAAATGACAAAATCACACTGTATTCAGATTCTTGGGAGGAACTTGGGCTTCAAAACAGCCTGAGTTAAGTCTCCGTTTGAAATCCTGATTGCTTCATGAGAATCAAAAATTCCAAGGCTGGGGAAAAGTTGCAAATTTCCTGAAAACTTTATCATGTAAACTGTCTTGTCACCAATACCTCTTCATTCAGTGCTCTACATCTTCAGCCACACCTCCACTTCTGCTTTTCTAGTGAGTAACTGGAGATAAGAGTCACAGGGACTTTCCTGTTCAGGCTGATTTCCCACTATGAATCTCAAACATTAGGCTCCCTAGTAGCTAGGATTACAACTGTGAGCCACTGGCACTTGATCCATTCACCTCTTTATTTACTGGTTTTCCAACTATATATTATTGTCTCTCAATTTTCATTTTTCTAGTTGCAAATAATCTTGAAATCTATACTACTTGTGTGTGTGTGTGTGTGTGTGTGTGTGTGTCTGTGTGTGTCTGTGTGTGTCTGGAGCTTGGGGGGTTTATGCTGGGGATCAAACTCAGAGCCATAGGCATACCAGAAAAATACTGAACTGCTGAGTGAAACTCCAGAGTTTCCAATGTTAGCAATGTTTTCTTAAACTACCCATGTTTTGAAGTGCTGTATGCAATTCTTCGTATACTCTATTCTGTGGCTAGGCTTTAGTAGCACAACTTCCTTGAAAGTTGTGATTCTTTATTGCTTTGTATGTCCCTCCCCCACAGTATAACCCCTGCTTTCATGTTTATTTGATGTCGGTATAAGTTGTGGAGGGGAAGAGGAAAAACAAATCGTTTAAATAGGGATACAGGTGGACCCATTGCAACAATGAGATGTACAAGTCATTATGTCGAAAACCAACTTTACAACTTTGGTGAGGGGGATTGAGGGGGAGCAGGGATGATTGGGTGGGGGGCAGGGGGAGGATGGAAGGGAGGGGAAGGGGAAACAAAGGAGGAGGCTACAATGCTTGATAAGAAATGTACTAATTATCTTGCCCATGTAATTGTAACCCCTCTGTACAGTATTTTCACAATAAAACAACAACAACAACAACAACAACAAACCCATGAAAGTTGTGATTAAGACTCATTTGGTGACTTGAGGGAAGGTACCCAATGGAGGTCTGCTTTAGTGCCAAGCACAAGGACGATTAGAAGCCCTTAGTTTGTGTTGTAATTCACTTGCTTTACATTAAACAAAATTTCAATCAAAACTCACCTAACAATAGAAATAAAAAATGTTAAAGTAATCATTGTTAATAATGAATGAATCTAAAGTTACAAATCAGTTAAGTATTTCATGGATACAGAAGTAAGCTTACATGTTTTAATACTTAATTTTTTCTGATATGCATAGTTTCACTATGTCAGAAAATTCCCCGTACTTGGGAGTGAATAACTGCAATTGATTTGCTGCACTAGTTGTCAGGAAAACCTTGCATGACCTTGGATGTGGAGAACATGGAAAACAGAGCTTCATAGTGTTCAGTGAGTATTTGGGATGATGTTATTTATTCATGTTAAATGATTAGAAAGCTCAGTGTTTACAGGAGTAAAACATAAATATTCAGTATTTGATGACATTAGGTTTGACCTGAACTTTGGCCATATTTACAGTTTTTTCCTCTCTAAAATTTATTTTCTGTTTTGATTCTGTTTAATTATGTGCAGCTACTGCACTATTTCTAAGTTTTGTATTTAAAAGGCACCAACTGATCACAGCAAACTCTACTGAAATTATCCATTTCCATGGCAACAATGATCTTCTCTGCATATCTTCTCAGAACCAATATGATCACCAAATATAGACACAGACCAATGAGACATCATCATACAAACTCAAATCTGTTACAGCAAAGGTGACCAGAACTGTAGTAATCCCTTATTACAGAATTAATTCAGTCATGCAAGCCAAAGTTTGAATACTTAGTACAAAAATTATCAAAGGGGAAGATTGGCAAACTGTACAGTGACTAAATTATTGATTTGGAAACATGAAAAGAGTTAAATAAAATCTCATGAAAATGTTTTGCTCCAAGTCTGATGTGTGACACAAGATGTCAGTCAGATGTTTGCTATGGAAAGCCAGAAAGGAAATCAGTTAGAACTTGTAGACCATGTGTAGTCTCCATGTAACTCCTGGGTAATAAACAAATGGGTGTTGCTGTAATGTAATGAAACTTGATTTGAAAATGCATTGAGTTGACATTGCCACTTAATAATTTTTCAACTGTTACTATGAAGTGAAGGTAGGGTATTCTCATCATTCAAAAGATAAGCAAATGAAGATCCTGAGAATTTACGGCAACACACAAATAGAATTAGAACGTAAACTCCTCTTTCTAATTTTGAAGCCTCGTTCCTGACTGCTATACTTATTTAATGATAACTGGCATGCATTTGTTTTTCATTAAGAGCAGTGTTTTGAACTATATTACTTCATTTAATATATAACTTCTCCATAAGGAAGGTGAAATTAGTGTATTCTTCCTTGAAATGAAGAGGATAGTCTAAGACTTGGAATATCTGAGAAAATTTTCTAAGATCAATAAGTAAAGTTACTCTAAGGCTGTTCAGATTAGCTTATTCTATTTAATTTAATGACTAGAATAATGAAATCATTCTTTAAATGAAATCTCAATGATCCTTGGCATATATGAAGACTCATGGGTATTTAAAGAGATCCTGAAGGTTGATAGATGTCTCCAGATTTGCAATGCTTATTTCTTAATCTGCACTTTACTTTGATTGTAACTTGGTATCCATTCACTCTGCTTTATGAGGAGTAATTTCATGAAGAGGCAAAAAGGGTGATTGTGGTGTGCAGTTAATTAGAATTTCTAATTAAAATCATTGTAGAAAAAAAGAGAGAGAGAGAAAACAGCCAATGCTGCTAGAAGTAATTACTAATCTGTAAATTACGGGAAACTGTATACCACAAGATTTTTTTTTCCTATCAAATTGAAAAACACCCAGTTTAAATGAACACACCATGAATTAAAAGTGCTCACCTTGAATAAAGGTGGAATACACAAGGCAGTAAGTGAAATTTAATTTGTCCAAGTGCAATTTAGCTAAGCACGGGGGTTTCTGCAGCTGACATCTTGTTCGGTTTCCCTGGAGTCCTCATTCTTTCCTTTTTAACTTTTGGAAATATATTTAGTTTTTCCCAAGAAAGGACCTGCTAAAGCCGCCAGGTTGTTGTCATAGTTGTATTCATGCATCTATGTCTACTGATCATTTCTGCTAAATGGCAGAATTTCTGCTTGCATTCTTCTATAACCTTTCCTAATTAGATAGCTCCTAGACACTTGTTTAGTTTAAAAATCAGATGTGTGGGGGAAAATTTTATAAAGTTTTTGTCAATTTAATAGGAGATAATGCTCCTCCTTTATTTTTTTTTAAAAAAAGCAATTTCAATGTGTCAGCACATGGACAAGGACCAAAAATAGATGCCAAAATAAATGCAAAAGAGGGGGAAAAACTATGTGTATAGATATGTATATTTTATATGCATGTAAATATCCAAATATATGCACCTATTTTCTTATTCTTTCTCATCTTAATAATATTTAAAATAGTTTAGTTAAAATAGATAAAATAGTTTATATTTACATAACATCTAGCCGAAATTGCTTTTAGACTTAATAATATACTTAAGGGTGGGAAAAAAACTCCCCTTTAAAAAAAAATCTAACATCAAAGCTGAAGTTTATTTTCGGCCTGGGAATTCAAGTATTTGAGCATATTTTTTCCCTTGACATGTCATTTTCTCTCCCAGGGCAGATAAGAGGCCATTAAATCTAACTCAGCAGACTGAGAATTCAGCAAATCAAACAGCAGATAAGGAATTGAAATATGCACTACATATTGAATTCTCAACCTAGGCAGCTTAAGGAAAGAAATGTTTCAATGGGTTTAATGTGATTAAAATGCATGTCATCAACAAATGCTGAACACAGGGGTAAAAAGCTAAGACAAAGCAACAATAAAGAGCCAAAACAAGTTGAGGAGATAAAGCAAATTTTACCATTAAAGTCAGTGCTTCAAATATCTATGCTTTTCAGCTTTACAAAACTATCAATAGTAGAGTGATCTAAAAATGCTCTTCTTTAGCCCTTACTTTATTTAAGAAGTATGACTGGTTCAGTAACCATCCCTAAAATGCACTGGTTTTTCCACTAATCCTATTAACAGCAATCCACTCACAGGTTATGCCATGTCTTACCATTAAAATTTATAATAAGTTTTGTACCAGTGGCTTACACCTATAATCCTCACTACTTAGGAGGTTAGGAGGTTGAGATCTTAGGAAAATTATGAGACACTTATCTACAGTTAAACACACACACACACACACAGCCAGAAATAGAGCTGAGACACAAGTAGTAGAGTGCTAACTTTGAGCAAAAGAGCACAGAGACAGCATTCAATCCCTGAGTTCTAGCACCAGTATCAGCACAAATTTTTTTAAATAAATTAAATAAATTTAAAAATTTAAAAATCAAATGAAGGTGTAGATTATTGTGGCTCAAGTGGCAGAACATTAACCTTAAGCCAAGAAGCTCAGGGACACCACCCAGGACCTGAGTTAAAGCCTCAGGACCAGCTCATATAAATTATATAACATATAATGTATATAATAAAATATATAATATAATGAAACATATATAAATATACAATGAAATATATGTGATATATGTGATATATATGTCTATATATGTCTATATATTTTATATATATATATATATATACTTTTGTGGACAAGGCATCTTGATCAGAGTCACCATAGACTTTTTAAATTAGTTTATACCAGTGATACAGAGAGAGGGATTTCATTGTTACATCTTTACTTGTTTACACTGTATTCCAATCTATTTCACCCTTTCTATCATACTCACTCTCCCTTCTACCTGCAAAAATTAACATCTCAGGGCTGGAAAGGTGGCTCAGTGGTAGAGTGCTTGCTTCACATGCATGAAGCCCTGGGTTCGATTCCTCAGCACCACATAAGCAGAAAAAGCTTGAAGTGGTGCTGTGGCTCAAATGGTGGAGTGCTAGCCTTGAACTGAAGAGCTGAGGGACAGCACCCAGGCCCAGAGTTCAGGATCCATGAATGACAAAACAATAACAACAACAAAATTAATATTCCTTACAGGATTGATTGTTTCATTTCTTTTAGTTGCCAATGACTTATTTTGACAGTATTCAAACTCCTTTATCTTCTCAGCAGCACAACTCTCACCTGCTAGTCCTCACCCACCTACAGGCTATTTGCACTCTACCACTTGAGTCATAGCTCTACTTCTGGATTCTGTAGTGATTAATTTGAGCTAAGAGTCTCACAGACTTTTCTGCCCAGGCTGGCTTTGAACTGCAATCCTCAGGTCTCAGGCTCCCTGAGTAGTTTGGATTACAGATGTGAGCCACCAATGCCTAGCTCACATATGACATTTACTATAAAATTTTGTTTCTTGGAGGCTGTACCAGCATTACGAGTTATTCCAACCGCAGCTGTCCACATGTCCTCTCCTAGTCTGTGACCACCTCCCACTCCATCAACCCAGCAGTCACCACCTCCACATGGGGACCTGACATGCAAAGGAGATTACTCAGAGCTACTGTTAGACCACTGAATTCCACCTTGAACATGCACCAGCCTTTGGGGCAGATTTTTTTCCTCTGCAGTATTATAGGCACTTCACTGAATCCTTGTAATTCTCAACAATTCATCTTCAAATTCAGCATAATGATAATAATCTTTGTCGGCCTCCTTCAAGGCACTGTGTTAATGAAAATGTAGAAAACACAAACCTGAGAACCAAATTTTCTCTATCCGTTGCAAAAACAGTGTTAATATTGGCCTAAGATAACAGATATATTATCAACACAATCATTTTTTACTGTAATACAATAAAATATCTAAAATATTGGAATAAAATGACATGTAGCCCGGCACTGGTGATCCACTCTTGTAATTGTAGCTACGTATAATACTGAGATCTGAGGATGTTGGTTCAAAGCAAGCCCAGGCGGGAAAGTCCATGAGACTCTTATCTGTAATAAACTATCAAACCCCAGAAGCAGATCCTGTGGCTTAAGTGGTAGAGCACTAACTTTGAGCAAAGGAAGCTCAGGGACCTAGTCTAGGCCCTTGAGTTCAAGTCCCAGGACTGGCACAAAATAAAAAGTAAAGAATGATGGTTTGCTCTCTGTTCTTTTCTGCTCTCTTTCTACTCTTTTCTAGTTCTTTCCTCTCTTTCCCAGCTCTCTCTCATTCCCAGGCCTTTCCCAGCCACATGGAGTGCCAACCTTGTCTGGTCCCAGCAGATCTACTGAATAAACCTACCCCTACATGAATACCACGTGAGTGCTGCTGTTCTTACCTCTCTTGCTGCTCTTTTCTAGCTCTCTTGGCTCTCTCCCGGTTCTTTTCTAGCTCTCCCTGCTCTCTCTTGCTGCTCCTTTCTAGCTCTCTCTGCTTTCTCTCTGCTCTAGCTCTTTCCTCTCTCTTCCCTCTCTTTCTCAGCTCTCTCTCTCATTCCCAGCAGGTCTACTGAATAAACCTACCCCTTACCTGAAAAAAAAAAAAAAAGAATGATGGTTTGCCAAAACAGTGCCTTAAATCGCTTGCAACTCAACTGTAATTATTTTTAGAACTTAATGTGTTAGTCAAATTGATTCCTAAAAATGGCCAAAATAGGGAAGAATATTTGTTATTTATTCTTAAAGTATTGATGATAAGTATAAAGGAAAATAACTTTGAGACTAAGAGAAGTATTTGACACTACTTCCATTATCCTTGAAGGAATATAGGAAGCAGAGAGTGGTAGTTTGGTGCTTTTATTTAGTTTCCATCAGTAACAAATATCTAAAAACAAGTGCCTGGTAGCAATCACACCAATAGTCAAGGGATGGGCAGCTTTGGTCACCATGAACCTGGAGCCAGAATGCCATGGTTTAATTGCTGGTTTGCCAATTATGGTAAAATATTAGGCAATATAAGCAGCTGGTCTATGATTTGTGTTCTTCAATTATAAAATGAGAATAATCTAACTGGGTTGCTCATGTTAGTAAATGTTAAATTATTGTGTAATTCAGTAGTATTTCATATTACATGTATCGAATAACTTCTTAGGATGCTCTTATACTAACTAGTACTTATAAACTTATCTTATTTTTCTCAAGACCTGAATTTGAAATTAGAAAACTCAATCTTGTAACCTGCTGTCATATCTACAGGATGAATGATGGGTTCAAACTTACCAATCCTCCACAGCTTTGGCAGAGTTTGTTTTTATTCTTAATAGTTGTCAATGAAACTGCTGGTAATAAAATATAAGAGTTTGAGAATGGGTAAGATGATGGTTGATCTGATGTTTCTTATATTAGTACTCATTAAAAGACACTGAAGTCTATGCATTTGGCTAGTGATTCTGAACATGTAATTGGTCAACTCTTCAAATGGTCAAGGTATTTCAGAATATTTCCATATTTCCAAGTTTCCAGACTGATACTATGGTGTTATTTTTATGAATGTATAGTTATACTTTTTTTTCAGGAATTAAGTGACCTGTAATATTACAAAAGTTGAGTTTGCAAATGGATTTGAGGATCCAATTATAGTGTATTAAAGAGGTCATAAAGGATAGTTTCTAACTTGCAAAGCGAAGTGACCCTTGATAGTAAATTTTATTTCTGGAAAATGTATTTTATTAAAGATTATTCTTTCTTTTCCTGGTGCTAGGGGTCGAACTCAGATTCTCCCAGAGAATCTGAGCTCTGGCCACAGAGCTACATTCTCAGCATATCTTAACATGCATGTATTGGGCTAATGTTACTTTTTTAAGTGAATTAATACATATTTTAAATCTTCAAAATCTTTTATTTGAAGGATGATCATTATTCATAGATATAAGTGGTTTAAATACTCTTTGAAGTGTTCAATACATTTTACAAATTTTTAAGTATTCTGGGACCAGTTTTCATAACTGTTGCATTAAATTGTCTTTAGATTCTGAGGAATTGGTCTAGAGTGTTTTCAGGGAGATGCAGGAATGTCTAGCAGGGTAAGGGAGATGGCTAAGTATTACCACAGCCCATCTGTTCCATCAACTAGAATAAGGGAGCACCAAAAAGCTTGACAAGCCCTGAGCCAGCCAATGTCAAGTGCAGTAAAAACTTCAAATTTAGCTGAGCATTGGTAGTTCAGGCCTGTATCTTAGCTACTCAGGAGGCTGAGATCTGAGGATCATGGTTCATCATCTATCTTAATCTCCCTGAGATTAAGCCCAAGAATAGGCAAACACACACACACACACACACACACACACACACTATATATATATATATATATATATACATATATATTTTTCAATGACATTTTTAAATATCAGATTTTACTTCATGGAAGGTGCCAGTAAAACATATTTAAAACTGTAGATAGGCATACAAATGAAAAAATATACCAATATGAAAGTTTGTATAATCCATGTGATTATACTCAGGGATTTAAAAGTACTCTTTGTTGTTGATTTATAAAGTTGAATCATCACAGGTTTTACAATTAATATACATGCCTGCCATTTGTTTGATGGGTCTATATGATTACAACAATTAAGCTAGTTTCCCCCTTGAGTTAAAAAACAGCTGGGATAAAAGTTAGGGAGAAATATCCAAGTGAAGACAAGATTACTTAATGTTAACGACGTATCATCGAGCTCCATGGTGGAACCATTGTAAATTTTCTGACACCAATAAGGAGACATTTCCTTAGGAACAGTTTGATTGCTTGAGTCCATCTCCTCATTCACATTCTTCCCTTTTGGGTGACTAATATTGACCAAGAATTGGGTGCACATCTGGTTCCATTATGAGCCTGGGGGGAGAGGGCAGGGAAGCAAGGATGCCAGATTGTTCTACTTTTGTAATGCTTTCCTTTGTCTGTCTTACCTCAGCACCCAGACCCCCTTTCCCCACATGTAACCTGTGGTCTGTCCCCAGATACTGCCTGGGAAACTATTACTGTTCATACTACTTTTCCTGAAAACATATTCCTATTCCAAAAACATAGATAAAAATAGCAAATAAAGTTGGACCCAACGATGTATTTGTTCATTAAGGGATCACACCCACCCTCTTCATTTGAATGCTGAAGCAGACACTAGACACCTGGGGAAAACAAAATATCAATGCAAACCATGAGGAAATGACAGTAATTGAAGGTGTATAGCCCAGTTTACAGGAGGCATCGCCAGCTGTACTCTCCACCAGGTGTTCTTGCAGGCACATGATATCAGGGATTGGGGAGAACCTTTTATGGTACAAAACAGTGCTGATTCACAAGTAAACCTATTGAAACACCCGGTGGGAAGAATTCCAGGTGTGCTACTGCATTACTAAAGGATGGGTAATGAAGGGGCAATTCTACTTGATTTAGAAATTTATATAACTTGCTAAGAAAACCTTCTGCCAAAGACCCTCCCTCCTCCTCTTGAGTCTGGAAAAAATACATGTTTCCTCAGTAGACAAAGGACTTTGATTGTCCCTTGACTTAATTTCAGGGTGACTGAAAGCGCAGCTCCATAAAGCTGGATAGAGCACAAGGAGTCAGGTAGCTGCACACACATTATCTTCTGCATTCACATTACTGTGGGATGCACTTTTTCATATATTACACAATTCCCCTGGACTAGGGTAATTGACAATTCCAGTGAGCTAACTTAAAAATATGTTTCTTCTCTTTAAACCATAATATAACATCAGAATCAAAATTCCTGGCTCTGCAACTGTGGAAGTATGGAGAGAGTAGAATTGTTTATACCTTGTTGTGAGGAAGTCTCTCCAAAAAAAAATTAAGGTTGTTTTCTTGCCTATAATTCTAAGCTTCCACCCATATTCATTGCTAGTGACATTTTGTGGTTGTTTTTCAACACATCAATGGAAACTAAAGCTTCATCTCCCATGCAAATGAACCTAGCAGCATCTCAAACTATTGATGTCCTTGCTAGTCTTTGAGGGAAGAATGACATGGAATAACAACCTATTTACTGCTGTGGTTTGGATGTGTTTTTCTTTTCCCTATAAAAACTTACGTAGAGTGATGACTGGTTATCTCTGTAATGCTATTGACTGGCAGTGAGGTTTTAAGGGTCTTGGGGGCTATGACGGATCTGCCCTCATCAATGCCTTTCCCACCTGGCTTAATTCTGAGGAGTGTAGGTTCCTACTCTTATGAATCCAGTTAGTTCCTTTGTTTCCCTTTCCTCTTCTCCCAAGGAGGTAAAAAACAGCATGAGCCCTTTCCCTAAACAGAAGCCAAGCAAGCCAAACCCTTGCATTTGGACTTGCAGAACGAAGACCTTGATTTTTTAGATATAATTTGGACACTATTGATTCAGGTCTGTAATAATAGTTCCTTAGGAGGCTGAGATTTGAGAACTTCAGTTTGAAGCCAGACCAAACAAGAAAGTCCATGAGATTCTTAATCTCCAATAAACCATCAAAAATCTCAAAGTGGAACTGTGGCTTAAATGGTGCAGCAGTAGTTAGGAACACAAAAGCTCAGGGATAGTGTGCAGGCCCTGAGTTCAAGTCCCAAGACTGCCACAAAAATATATTTTACATATTATAGAAATTACACATTAGCCCATCTTAAGTGTTCTGTTTTAACAATAAGAAACAGATTGAGACAATCATGCAGATATTTTCTATAAATTTTTGTTCTAGTAAAATTTGAATGTTTAAAAAATCATATATGAATAGTAAACGTTGACTGGACATATGTGTGGAGAGAGTTCATGGTTCTATATCTCAGGACATCAGCACCTGGGCACAATTTTTTTTTTGTCAGTTGTGGGGCTTGAACTCAGGGTCTGGGCACTGTCCCTGAGCTCTTTTGTTCAAGGCTAGTGCTCTATCACTTTGAACCATAGGCCTAATTCTGGTTTGTGAGTGATTAACTGAAGATAAGAGTCTCATGGGGACTCTTCTGTCTAGGCTGGCTTCAAACCATAATCCTCAGATGTCAGCTTCCTGAGTAGTTAGGATTACAGGTATGCACTACCAGTGCCCAGCTTGAGTGTAATTTTTTAGGAGGTGCATTGGAATGTCAGTAGTTGTATGAGAGTGAGTTATTGGAGGAAGCTAAGAGAGCTTCTAGGAAGTGCTGAGGTCACTAATATCACAGCCTGAGGGAAACTGAAGGGGGAAGGTCAGGACAATAAATATTGTCTACAGAAAATATGGTCTGTGGGTCCTACAGCATTGGCATCCATGGGGAGCTTGTTAGAACAGAATTTCAGCCTCCGTCACAGATCTACTACATCAGCTTAACAATCCTTCCATGGGACTTACATAGACATTGTGAGCTCTGTTAACCTAGATTTGTTGATGTTTCGTGTCCAGTCTAGGCTAGGGAGGGATATAAGCTAGCTATCAACATTGTTTTAATGTATTTTTCTTTCATGCATGTGTTTCTAACACATTTATAAGATTATCTCTTTGTTGCTTTGTATGTCCCTCCCCCACAGTATAACCCCTGCTTTCACTATATTTGATGTCAGTATAACTTGTGGAGGAGATGGGGAAAAACCAGTTGTTTAAGGATACAGGTGGCCTGTTGCAACAATGAGAAATACAAGTTGTCATGTCCAAAACGAGCGGGGTGGGGAGGGGTGGGGGGGGGGAAGGAGAAGGATTGGGATTGGGGGGGAGGGGGGAGGCTGGGAAGGGATGTGAAGGGTAAACAAAGGAGGAGGCTGCAATGCTTGGTAAGAAATGTACGCATTATTCTGCCCATGTAATTGTAACTCCTCTGTAAAGCATGTTCACAAATAAAATAAAATTAAAAAAAAAAAAACAGAGTAAGGCAGATGGGATTCTCACAGTGTTCTGGCTCAGGATCCTGTAGGCCCCCAGTGGTTAATCCCCTAGTTTGGCACTGAATGTCTCAATGAATTATTAAGAAGTGAGAGGAAAAAAAGCAGTCAGAGGGAGAATCACAAAATAGCAGTCATCCAATGGCAAGATCCCAGCCAACAATTAGTGCTCTAGTATGAAATTTAGGAGAGGATAACTTCTCAGATGGGTGAGGTATGGTGTGTCCCATCAAGATATCAAGTAATTAAGACATTTAGATATTGTTTAAAGACCACTAATACATAACTAGGTTTGGGGATGTACTCCTGAGGCACATCAATTAGCTTTTAGTCTTGTGCTATATTAAGCCCCCCTTTACAAATAGTAAAGGGCTTGGGAAAGATGCACAATTCAGTCTATTCATTCCAATCATGACCATGACCTCTTCAACTCAATATGGCAACATCAGTATATTGGAGAAAACAAGCTCCCCAAACAAAGCATGTTTTAAAAGATAAATGAGATTGAAAATGGTTCAAAAGATATTTTCATGGCATTAAAGTTGGCAAGATCCATGATAAAAATGTATCATTTTAATAGAATCTAAACTAGGGTAGCAATGAAAGAGTTAATAAAATTTGAAATTGGTAAACTTGATTCCACAAAATGTTGCAATCTGAGTAATTCTACTATTGAATGTGTTCTTAAGGAGTTACCTTTTGTTTCTTTTCTTTGTCAAGTTCTTAATCATATTGCTTTTCTTGTCCATACATTCTCCTCAAACCCTATACCACCATTGGAATATAAATATTCTTAGCTTTCTGATTAAAATGGGGCTCAGAGAGGATAAATAATATTTTCAAGGGCATAGTGTATTCACTGAAACATCACTTTCAAAAAAATCTTAAATGTCTCTGATAGTTTCTACTGATTCTAAATGTTCTTATGCAAGTGTTTGTGGGGTATTCACTGTTTTAAGCAAGAAAAACCACATCTTCCATCTGTTATTTATTCAATTTCATCTTATAAGCCCTGAGCAACTGAAAACAAAAATACAATAATGAAAACTGGTCAAAAGTAAAATGTCTGTAACTTTGAACTCAGTGTGCACAGAACTTTAACTGTTAGAGTACCAACCAGATATCTACTCTGTTAATGAAAACTCATTTCCTGCCTGAATTATATGATATTCTCTTCCTTGTAGGTCTAGTTTTTCTATAAATACCAGATGAATAAAGGTCCAGTAATTAAGTATGCAATGGCTGAATAAATGTAAGATATTTTGAATACAGATAAAGCAGAGAGCTGGAAGGGGGGAGCTTCCTTGCACACAATCATAAAAGAATTCACAATAATGACAGCTCTGCCATCTTTAATATGTAACTTTAAGACCCTCCTAAGGATCAGCCTTCCAATCAGGCTAAATAAGTACAATACAGATGGCCGAATGGAAAAGGGAAGATGTCTGAAGTCTTCCCTAGAAATAGTGAAGTTGATCCATGTTCCCATATTTCATTGGTAACTCAAGTATATAGCAAGCTTAATGGCTAGGCATGCAGAAAGAAAGAAGAAGAAATGTATTCCTGATGGATCATGAGTGTCTGAGACTCCATCCATGTTCAAATGAAAGGCAATGAACCAACACCTATGAATGGCAGGTATGATCACTCCTCAATTCCATAAAAACATTGCCTCTACTGAGTCACCAGCCAATATAGGGGTTTTCTTGGTCAAGGATAAGGTGACTTTGAACCACCTATCTCTACTATTTAGACTAGGCCATATCATGTGTAGCTGAACTTTTGGGGGAATAAAATAACTAGATCTTTCTTCTCCTCCTCCCCTCCCTCTCTTTTCTCTGATCTCTTGCTCTCCCTTTCCCCAGCCCCTCTGCCTCCTTCTCTGTCCTTCCCTTTCTCTCACAGTGTGTCAAGGTTTGAATTCAGTGTCTCCTGTTTGCTTAGCTTGCTTGTTCAGCTGGTATTCTACCACTGGAGCCAATCACCTTGTCCAACATTTTGCTGATTATTTTGGAAATGGAGTCTCTTTGGAAATGGGTGGGCTTCAGACTTCAGTATATTGAATAGCTAGGATGGTAGATGTTGAGTGTCCAGATGAAGAAACACATGTGTAAATGTTCACAGATTATTTCATCGAAGATCTCAGATTTTAAGTGTATAAGTGTTGAATGGGGTTCAGCAGAAAATAAGGTTTAGGGAGGCTTAAGCTTGCAAGTTGTTCTGTTGTATATGCTAAATCATCTTTTCATTCTAATGCTGAGATGGTCTCACCTAAGGATTTTAAGAGATTGTGGCTCACTGAGTCTGACTGATATATTCACAATAGTCTAAAAAGACAAATCTCAAGTTTTTTGGATTCCCTTTTCTTTTGTTATTTCCTCATTTTCTTCTCACTCTCTTAGTTTAGTTGAAATGTGCTACCAATGTCTCATCTCTGGAGTTTTGTTTGTACTGTGTGAATTCAAGATCCTGTTACTGTAACAGAAAACACACACACACACACATACACATACACACACAAACCTGTCATCTAAGCAATAAGGGGAGTTACCAAAGAACATCCCAGAAAATTATTACAATGAAGGATTCATCGAAGTATATTATCCCATGAGCTTAGATCAAAGCTTCACATCAGTGGTCCCATTAAAGAGGTAACTCTAGCTCAGTTATGTACAAAAAAATCTGATTCTTGACAAATACCTATTTTCCAAGCCTAAGATCATTATATTAATATAGTGAAAATATAGCAATTACATTTAAATACAGGAGTCATCATTATTTATGAAGAAAAATATGCTATTATAGGAATACTTTATTAGGGATCAGAACTGAATTAAAGAAACTATTTATCCCACTTCTTGTGTGACTTTGAGTAACTTAATTAAATATCTGGGCTCATATTTTTCTTTTTCTTTTTTTTTTTTTGTCGGTTGTGGGGCTTGAACTCTGGGCCTGGGTGCTGTCCCTCAGCTCTTCACCTGAGCTACAGCGCCACTTGCATGGGCTCATATTTTTCTGTAAAAATGTTAGAAATAACATCTACCTCCAAGATTTTTGAAATGCATTGTATTCATGAATAGACATGTGGAATTGAAACCATTTTGTATAACAATTTAGAGATAATTTTAAAAATGAAATAAAAATAAAAAAGATGAAATTTTATTTCATCGAGAGTATGCTCACCATATTTGTAGCTCTTTTTACATGTGGTCTAGACTAAATGTAGTCAAAAATGCTAATAAATTTAAAAATTCAAAAATGAATATATTAAATTCACACACACACACAGAGCTCAGTTAATGGGAGGAGCTCTTAGTTCCTCATGATCATTTTTTGTGTTTAAACAAGTGTTTTTCTTGTCCTTACTTTAGTGAAAATCTGCCTTCCTCAAAAAGCAAATGCTGCCCAGAAAGCCAGGTAAAGCTTATAGTAATTCTCCCAACCTATAAGAGGTAAATCATTTGCTTCATGGGAGTGAAAAAGTGAAAATTTGACATTTGTTGAAAGATGGCAGATTTATAAGGAAGTTATGCGGTATTATGGGGAAAAAATGAATCGAACATCCACAGAACAGCACCTGAACATCCACAGATTTTCTCCAATGGTCATCTCTTTGTAATCATATACCTGCTGCATAAAATATTTAGTATAACAGCCAATCATAATATCTGTTATTATTGATTGCAAATTTGAAAATCTAGGTAGGTATATTTACAAAATCTAGACCTCCATTTTTTCTTGCTTATTTGTGCAAAATAAAGACTGACAGACATTGCATATTACATAAATTATATATTAAACATTACAGATTTAATTCATACATTTATTTATGTTTAATATATTGGTGTATAGGACATATCCTGAGTTCTTTCTAGTACTGCTGATGCTAGCATGGAAAATTTTAAACCTTTCATTTCCATACCACTGTAGATCTTTCAAATGCTATTCTCTACGACTATAGAAAAGCCTGACTTCTTTTGAGTAGATTATTTTCATCTTGGTATTGTTTTCTGTTTTATGTCAAGCTGAGTAAAACTTTGATTTATGCTCAGGTTGGTTTTGGAGGCTTTAAACTATCATAGTGGTTGTGGGTGAACAAAAATGATCCTTGCAAAACGAATTTTCCAAAGGTTTCTTACTAGAAACCCAAAGTGATATATTGCTAGAATAATGACCATAATACATACTGAGATTACAGAGAATATATAAAATCCATGCAAGATGATTTTGGATTTGTAAAAAGAGAACCTGTATTTTATTAACTTTTGGTATAAAAGACGACACAGTGTATAAAATAACTTCCTGACACAAATTTATCATAGTGTGTGGTTTAGTAAATTTTGGTATTTTTACTATAAACAATGTAAATGATATAGTAATAAGTTCTTTGTGTTCTCCAATTCAGAAAAGGTATTGTTTTTATACATTTTATAATTAGAGAAGCAAAGATATAAGGATTCCTTAAAAATCAAGTGTACCATTAAAGCATTAAAATGGTAATAAAATGCATCTAATACAGCATGTAAACATCTCTGTTACTAATGGTAAATTTAAAAAACTTTATGTAGATGTTAATTAACCACAACAATGGGTGACACAAGTGTTATGTTAATCATTTTATTTCTTATTATAATGAGATATAGAGTACTTAATTTCATTTTAGTGGAGAAGACTGAAAGAGGGAGGTAATATAGCAGGTTATGTATTATGTAAAATGTTAGAGCTGAATGAAATTCCATGAAATTTAGCTCCACAACTGAAGTTCTGGATCTTATTGCCATTCTATTGTGCTTTACAACTATGATAAGCAGGGTTGCACATAAATTTTATATTGTTATATTTTCTTTACATAAGGGAGATATAACCTGGTGTTGGTGGCTTACACCTTTAATCCTAGCCACTCAGGAAGCTGAGATCTGATGATCAAGGTTCAAAGCTAGTCCATCCAGGAAAGCCTATGACATTCTCCAAATAAGCACCACCAAAGCTAGAAGTAGACCTGTGGTTTAAATGGTAGAGAACTAGCCTTGAGCAAAAATGCTCAGAACAGTACCCAGGCTGTCAAGTCCTCTTAAGATTTGAGGACTAGCAAAAAGAAAGTTTATAAGATTAATATATAAGGCATATAAACATAAAGGTTTGAGGCATACATATACATGTAGATACAATCAAACTGACTAGAATGGTATACATAAGTAGTGAGATTACATGTGTGACCCTTTGAATGATTAATGGGCAGTTCAACAAAATGAATACAAAGAAGATGGGAGAAGTCTTGACTGAAGAGGTTGGAGACCAAACAGATGGGAAAATGAAAGGAGACATGACAGGTATCTAGAGAGTTATACTACTCAACGTACACATGTGAACCTTGAACTAAGAAACTTGAGGGGACAGACAGGTAGAGATGGGACAGAGGAAGGGCGAGAGAATGATGGAATGGTTGACTCTAATTGGATACATAAAATAATGCATTAAACTGAAACTCCTTTGTACAACAATTATGAAAGTAAAGCTTGCTGGGTGCGGGTGGCTCATGCTTATAATCTTAACCACTTAGGGAGCTGATGTCTGAGGATCTTGGTTCAAAGCCAGCCTGGGCAAGGAAGTATGTAAGACCTCTCTCTCCAATTAACCACCAAAAAATCCAGAAGTGGAGCTGTGGCTTAAGTGGTAGAGCATTAGCTTTGACCACAAAAGCTCAGCCCTTGTGTTCAAGCCCTAGGACTGGCACATACACACACAATGTAGCACAGCAATCTGAAGAGCAATTGCTACATAAAGAGTAGCTCTGTTTTCTTAAATCATGGGATGATGGGTTTCAACCTATGAGTATATGATCAAGATGTTCATTTTCAACAGCAGTATCATGCATTTTACCCATATTTTCTTGAGTATAAGCTCTATACTAGGAATATACAATTATTAATGACAATAATAACAACCTGGTACAGTATGTCTTATCTGTTCCATCTTGAATTTAGTGGTGTTCACTTCTACTCTAAAGTTGTCCATATAATGAAGGTTAGAGTGCATATGTTTGTTGTTGTTTTTAAATGACAGCTCTAACCCAACCCATATAATTATGCATAAATGATCGGAATACTACATCTCTTGTAGTCTCATAGACTTTATTCATTTCTCCCTGGTATTTTAATAAATTTCTCTCTGGATTTTCCCTTTAGTCACTTGAAATCTGAGGGTGAAGTCTTTGGCTTCTAGCTTATTTCCACAGTGAGAACATTCGCTCTAGCATGGGAAGCTTTAAATATCCACAGCTAAATTAGGCCTACATCATTTTGAAGTGATGGTGAAAGTTCTCTACAAATTCTGCCTTCCATTCTTAGTCCAATTTGATAGTCTTGTCAGTAAATTCATCTGATTGTCCCAATCTTAGAGAGGCCTACCTATTCATGATGCTCTTGTTGGCCTGATAAGAGTATTTAATCATGAGGCTATAATAAAGATATCCTTTAGCTTCTATACACCATTTATATTGTCCCTTTTGCTAAATAAAGTAAAATATTGGTCAGAATCTGACTTGCAGTTTCTTTGCTCCTTAGTCTTCTATCTCTGCTAGATAACATACAAGATCCTTGAGGACAGAGAGGACTCTTGTCATTTGAAACAGAGTTAAACAATGAACGTTTTGGAGAAAAAGTGAAGTATGTTGTGTATGCATGTGCACATGCGTGCGTGCACACATGTGTGCTAGCACTGGAGCTTGAACTTGGGCTCTCACCTTCTCCCTTAGCTTATTTTGCTCAAGGATGATACTTTACCATTTGAACCACATCTCCACTTCTGGCTTTATAGTTAGTTGGAACTAAGAATCTCATGAAATTGTCTACCTGGGCTGACTTCCCACCATAATCCTCAAGCATCAGCTTCCTGAGTAGCTAAGATTATCAACTTAATCCTCTGGCATCTGGCTGAATTCTTAATACTCTTTCAGCTTGAATGTTAGCTTGCTAGTTATTTGACTTTGGGCAAGTCATTTTATCTCTATTAGAGCCAGCTGGTGAAAGGAAACATTTCCTCTGTAGAGGTCTCAACTGTCTAGAGCTGCTAATGAGAAAATGGAGTCAAAATGTCTGTCAGTTTTAGTATTTTCTGGTATAGAAAGAATCTAAGCAGTTAATGAAGTAACATAAGTTACTGAGTGGAACTGAATTTATAATTATATATCAATATCTGTAGTATTCCAAAGTTCCTGGACTAGATTGTGTTAATCAAGGTTCCCCAGAAAGCTTCACATGATAAGTACAACGATAAGCCCCCTAAGTATCTTTAAGAAACACAGAAAGGGCTGGGAAGGTGGCTTAGTGGTAGAGTGCTTGCCTTGCATGCATGAGGTTCTGGGTTTGATTCCTTAGCACCACACAAGCAAAAAAAGCTGGAAGTGGCGCTGTGACTCAAGTGGTAGAGTGCTAGACTTGAGCTGAAGAGCTGAGGGAAGAGCCCATAGTTCAGGCCCCACGACTAACAACAACAACAACAACAAAGAACCACAAAAAGCCAGTAGATGCTGTCATTAAACCTACTGCTTAAAGCCCGACAGTTTGCACTGGGTAAAACTGGGGTTGAAAAAGGAGTGAGCCAGGTACTTCATTGAAAGAGATTTGTGATTGACATGTGTGTCATGGAAAGTCATAATGAGCAGAAGACAGAAGGGTTCTACAGGCCTCCAAAGATCTGTAGTTCTTGAGTACTTTAGCATCTAGCCAGTGGCTGCTGGTTATCTCTCAAGGATGGAGAAGAATTTTGTTCTCTTCATTCTGCTTGTGCTCATTTTGCTGAGGAAGGGTTTTGAAGGAAAACAAAAATTTCAACTCTAGGTAAAATGCATTCATCAATCTTTGGTGGAGAATGGAGTTTTCTAGTGTACAAAATTGCAGGTGAATAGAAGTAAATAAAAGATGTTAGTGGTATGTTTTCAACTATTAAAAAGAGTTTAAGCCTGGCATTGGTGGCTCATGCCTGAAATACTAGCTACTTAGGAGGCAGAGATCTGAAGATCATGGTTCAAAGCCAGCCTAGGCAGAAAAGTCACCTTGAGACTCTCATCTCCAACCAACCACTCAAAAACTTGAAATGGAGCTGTGGCTCAAGTGTTATGTAGTACCAAGGTCCTGAGTTCAAGTCCCAGGACCAGCACAAAGAGAGATAGAGGTAGGCAGACAGACAGAGGGAAGGTTAGAATTACAAATGTGAAAAAGGGAAGTAGTGAAGAATTTATATATAAGGAAAAGTTGAGTGATATGATAGATGGTTGTCTGAAAATTCGAAGAAGAGAATTCAATGTCTCTCTGAATGTGACATTTGTTGTCTGTGGTTAAGGGACATCGTGGGCTTGGCTGACTGATTGCTGAGAGGCCAACGTAGACACTGAAGCAAGGCTATTGGCTGATGTGACTGGAAAAGTTACTGTGATTCTTACATCAGAAAGCTCCTGAAACTCTAGGTAACGTCTCAGCCTACGGGTTTTTTTTTAAACCCCCAGAGTTCAGGTCCCATGACCCACCAAAAACAAAAAAACAAAACTAAAACACATTGTTTAAATTGTTTTTATTTTTATTCTAAAAGCCTATTCACTAGGCAGGCTGACAGGCTTAGGGAGTTTTAGGAATAAAGTCTTTGGGAAATGAGAATCTGATTGCACCAAAGCACCCCACACTATTGTGGAAAAGTTGTTATCATATACCCAATACCACCTATTTTCAAGATGATAAAGAAGTTCCTACAGAAGATTGAGTCAGCTTGCAAGTCTCTAGACAGTAATGTACCCAGTTCATGTTCTCTACCTTCCTTTGCTTGCTCAGCCTCTCTTCTTCCCCTTTAAACCCTTATATTCCCAGGATGATTGTGAATAACAGTTACTGAGTGAGGGAGATGGTGAGTGGGAAGAGAATGTGTCAGGGAGGTAAAGATCAGCTGGATTTATGAGGCTGCTTTTCCATGAGGTCAATTAATCAGTGTGTGTGTGTGTGTGTGTGTGTGTGTGTGTGTTGGGGCTTGAATTATTGCCTCAAGCTCTTGTTTAGAATTTTTGTTTAAGGCTAGCACTCTACCAGTTGAGCCACACTTCTACTTCTAGCTTTTTGATGAATAATTGGAGAGAAGAAGCTGGTAAACCAGCCCTGGCTGGTTGGCTTTAAACCAGGAACCTCAGATCACAGCCTCTTGAGTAGGTAGGATAAAAGGCCTGATCGATAAATCTTGATAGTGAATTGGGTGTGGGTGTTTAGCAAGGGAAAGAATAGACAAGGTGTAGGTATCTATATTATGGCACTGGTGGTGGTGGATTCCTTGCAGTAATCTCAGGAGGAATATGTGCAATAAAACAAATAATGCTTGATTCACATTGAACTTGAAGTACTGGAGGAAGATATCCCACAGACTGTGCAATTGGCCTTACTGATATCCATTGAAGAGCTGGTGATTACTGAAAGCATGAAAATATCTGTGATCATCCTAACAGTAAACGCTGAACAAAGGAAAGGCTCTGCTTGAACTATAGGGAAATCCCTCATTGAAGATAGAGTCAGAAGTATAAGATGAAAAGGATACTAAAAGGTAAATTAAAAAGGAACAAGTGACAGTCATATCCAGCCTGCAACAAGTTTACAGCAAAGTACGATTGCTTAGTTATCAAAGAAAAGAAAAGATGTTAAAGATGATTCAGGTGATTTCCATGGTGGAGGTAATAGAAAGACACTGGAGCTATCTCAGCCCCCACTGCTAGGCTTAGACCAAGGGGTGGCAAAGAGTGACATTGGGGAAAATGTTAGCATATGTGCATCTGTGTATCAAGCTTGCAAAGATGGTAGAGGTCTGTAATTGACATATGAAAACATCGTTGTCTATAAAATAGCTATATAGGGCTGGGATGTAGCTCAGTGGCAAAGCGCTTGCCTAGCAAGTGCAATGTCCTGGGTTCAATCCCCAGTACCAAAAAAGAAAAGACAAAAAAAATACAGTTAAAATAGCTATATAGATCTAGAAATGCTATGCATATAGATCTGGGCTTCTGGGGGGATTAGAAGTGGTGATGGTTTTATGTTTTTAATCAACTTTCAAATTTTACACATGCATTGTACTTTTGCTTTTAATCTCTCTTCACATGGGCACTCACATTAAGATATGACAGCAACCTCTGCAATGGGCTTCATAATGCGTGTACCTAGATGATAAGGACAGATGTGTAATCTATCTGGGTCTTCACATGAATCTCCAAGAACTGTATTGGGTTCCTACCATGGTCTGGGTCTGTATGATGGGAAATTAGATTCATTACTGAGAGAAAGGTAAAAGATATACTCCACTGTATATATTTTGACATTCTATTCAAAATTAAAGATCTTATTTTGGAAACTCCCTTTGTACTGTAATAGCTTGCAGGCATCCAATTATTTCTCTTTCGGGTTGATAAATCTAGATGTTCTCCTGGGAGAATGTGGATATAAGTGTCTACAGCAGAGCAATAAAACCAGGACTAATGGAATGCAGTTTTTTGGATGAAGGCTTGGATTTTCAATATGGAGTAGGACTTATAGGAAGAGGAAAAGATAAGCCACACATGGGAGAAAAATAAAGACGTATTTCAAGGTTGAATATACAACAGTGAATATTTCTTCCAAATCTTTTGACTCTTCAAGTGTTTCCTAATGCACACAGTTTCTAGAATTATGACAGAAAAGATGAAGCCTGCTGGGGAACAGAAGGGAAACTGGAGAACATAGTGTCATGGAGTCCAGAGAAGTCTATTTTAACATGAATGGATAGATGGATACATGGAAGGGTGGACAGATGCAACAATTATCTATACCCTATGGTGATAAGAAAAAGGGATAAAAACAGGCCAACGATGCTTAATTTTAACAAAAATATTGCCTCTGCTAGCTCTGATCAGCATTATCGCTGACTATATGCATCATTATGATGCGATACTATTCCATTTTGGAATCATGATAAAAATCTGAACATCTATGAGCACAACAAGTTGTGCTCATATAAAAATTAGTGAAAAGTACCAAGAAATAAGATAGTGGTGGGTGGATTTTGGGCACATACATAGGTATGTCTGGGAAAACAAAAAGGAAGATTTGGAATTCAAAATGGATACACATCATCATCATCATCATCATAGGAAAACTAGAGGCAATAGTTAGCTATGCACACAAGAAGATGGACAGAAATGTAATTCTCACCTGAGTCTTTTCTTAGTAATGGATACCAGCAAAGTCATTAGCAGAGAGACCAGGTAGCAGCTGGAGACTGGAAGAGAGGAAATGAATGAAGGAATTGTCATCTCAGAGTTTCAGAGTGCAAACCAAACATGAGGGGAAATTAGACAGAAGTTCATTGGATATCTATTTACAGATAAGAAAAAATAACAAATCAAGCCAGACAAAAGATTAAAGAGAGCCAGGTTCTGATGTTTTATGCCTGTAAACCTAGCTGTTCAGGAGGCTGAGCTCTAAGAATCGAGTTTCAAAGACAGCCTGAGCAGAAAAATCAGTGAAACTCTCATCTTTAATTAACCAAGTCTCTCACCTCCTAAAATGTTGGAAGTGGCACTGTGGCTCAAGTGGTAGAGCACTGGTCTTGAGCAAAAAGCTCAGGGACAGTGTCCAGGCCCTGAATTCAAGCCCCCGGACTGGCATAAAAAATGGTATTAACAATCCTTTTCTTTTAAATATGGAGCTAAGACCAAATCTAATAGCTATAGTTACAGATGTGAAAATAAACCATGATAATGTTTAATTAATAATCAAACTCAAATGACCTGAGGCAGAAAGAATAAAATATAAACAAATGAATCTTTATCTTTAATAGAGAAACATCACATTACCTTAATCAGTAAAGGGAAATGTTATCTAGTCTATGGAAGCATAAAGTTAATCAGTAGAAAAAAAGAGGAACAGATAAAAATAAACCTAAATCAGATTTTGAGTGTATTTAAAAATGCATATGCATTTTATTGTACATAGCTTTATGTGAAAAGGTGTTAAGTAAATATTGGATCATAATTAATTGTGCTCATGTTGTGTAGCTAATAATTTACTGGTGTGGGCAATTTACTTTGAAATTCACTTTAATGAAGAAAGTGAGTGGATAAAGGCATAAAAATGAGTAAATTATAAGCATGTTCAAGTAAATAAATAAGTCAAACTGAGCTACATCCACTCGAGTGAAGGATGTTCTCTGTGAGAAATCCCATGGAGTCGTAAGTAGTTCCTCATTCCATGGGTGTTCTTAATGACATGATGTGGGAATGTTATTTCTGTTTTCATTTTCTTGTATTTCTTCCCACATTAACAAAACTGTTGAAATAGGTGCCAGTTTCTCAAACCTACTTTACAATTGGCTATAGGTTTTTTTTATATGTATGCACATGGTCATCTTCATCCATTGCCTACAACTTGTCCCAATACAGCCATGTCAGGAAGATCTTTTACCTGACAATGACCAATTACTGTTGCTGGTATTGACAATAGACTGTGTTTAACAGCTGTTTGAAAACCACTGTTCTCTAATGACCATTCTTGACTGGTTGAAGTCTATACTGATAAATGAGAAATTATATGCTGATTCACTATACTTCATTCAACTTGTAAGAAGAACTGGCACAAATGCTATCCAGTGGTGGTTCAATTTAATATATAATTTCTACACACATTCTTTACTCACAGTATTAAAAGAAAATACATGTGATGCTGGGTGTCTTCTTACCATTATCTTTTTTATTTTTATTACTGGGATTGATGTCAAAACATCTTTGGCTAGATTTCACCAGATTTCTTGCACACTTACAGGGTTTTTCTTTTCTTTTTTCTTTTTTTTCCAGTTGTGGGGCTTGAACTCAGGGCTGGAGCACTGTCCTTGAGCACTGTCCCTGAGCTCTTTTTTGCTCAAGGGTAACACTCTACCACTTTGAGCCACAGCACCACATCCAGTTTTCTGGAGATTAATTGTAGATAACAGACCCACAGACTTTCCTTTCTGGGCTTACTTTGAATTCTCAGATCTCAGCCTTTTGAGTATCTAGGATTACTGGTTTGAGCCACAAGTGCCCAGCTAGATACAGGGTTTTGTATTCAGTACCATTTCCAATTTTGAAACATAAGAACAGAGATAGCATGAATAGAGCTAAAGAAATGTATTTCAGGATACATCTTACCTGTAATTAAATAAATAAAATAAAGAATTTCATATTATCCTATGAAACATAGATGACATTCTATTAAGATATATTGCACACACACACACACACACACACACACATAAATTGCAGTTTTCTTTCCATATTTCAAGCAATTGTATTTTGGGATTTTTGTTGCTTGTCTTTTGATGGTACTAGGGCTTGAATTCAGGATTTGGACATCATACTTTAGCTTTTTTTCTGCTCTAGATTGCCACTTGAGTCGTATCTCCATTTCTAGTTTTTTAGAGGTTAATTGGAGATAAGAGTCTCTCAGATTTGTTTGCCCAGGCTTGAAGTCATACCGCAGTCTTCAGATCTCAGCCTCCTAAGCAGCTGGGATTACAGGCCTGAGCCACTGGCACTTGGCTGAATGGTTTTTAATATATCTTTCTTGTCTTCTTATTTGAATATATTTTGTTATGAGTTAGAAAGTAGAATTTATAAATTGGTATCTTATTTTCTTTAGTTTTTGTATCATTGTTATTTGAATTTATTCATGGATGTCATAGCTAGTCTAATATCTAACTATGAATACATGTCAAGTTTCTAAAAGGTTATCACAACCAATCTAAAATGAGCAATCTTAGGCATGAACCTTGTTTCATAGTGACAAAATTCTTTGGTTAGATTTTTCTCTTTAAAAATGAAAGTACTTAATAAAATGGCATGGCTATTTTCAGTCTTTGAAAGTATATTGTAAAGTTGTTTTCTGGAAGTTTTGTCATTGTACCTCTGCTGGCAGTCTATTAAAATTCTAAAATTGCTATATTATCCGCATTGGACATTTGAGCATATTTGTTGGGTCTATGGGGTATTCATTTCCTCCTCGTCTTAAATTCCCCAGCTGTCTTTCTCACTGCTAGAGTAAGGAAGTAATTTTTAAAAGTTAGAAGCAGTGGCTGATCTCAGTGTATATATAGTTTTTTTGCAGGCATTTCGTTATTAACCAAGGATTAAGTATCAAGTTCCCAGCCTGCTCGCCACTCTTTGGAATTTGCCCTTTAATGTGCTGTCTCTTCTGGCCTGCTGGGTTTGCAATGAGATTTGTGGTAATTATTTTGTGCCTGCAATTTTGCTATTATGTTCTGTATCGCCAGCTTGCTTAACATTCTTACTAGAGACCAAGGAATATAGTAAATTTCACATCATACCACAGGGAACGCCACTAATTTCAGGGAAAATATAATACACCGACTGCTAGAGAACAAGACTTTGCTGATAGTGCATGTGGAGATTCTTGTTCTATATGGAATAGATTTATTGAATTATGACTTTTGTACCACCAAACTCCCAAACTCTGGAGATGAGTCAGGCTCACAGAGACAAAGGATGCTAATTTTCCCTATTTTAAGTTAGATTTAGTTTACAGATTTATGAATAAATGCACTGGGTCATATGCAAGTATATACAAATGCATATGGTAGAATTAAGGGAGAACTCAAATAATGTAATTCCCTAGAAAGACAAAGTTCAAGAAAATAAACACCAGGAAACAAGTACTTAAAAGCAATCTAGTGGTGTCAAAGGGAAAATGGTAGATAAATGAAGAGAAGAAAATGCAGTCAAGAATCCAATTTGTATTCTCCAAAATTAGTGAGTGGAAGGGGAAAGATAGTGAGAATGTTGATAGGGATGACATTTTTAAGGGTGTATTATATTCATAACATGCATTCTCAAATAGTTACTTTTTTTGTAAAACTACTTAAAGATTTTTTTAATTGTGAAAATACTGTACAGAGCAAGGTAATGAGTACATTTCTTATCATTGTTGCCTCATCCTTTGTTTTCCCTTCCCATCCCTTTCCATCCCCCCCCCCTCCCCCCCCCGCCAAAGCTCGTTTTTCGATATAACATCTTGTACATCTCATTGGTGCAATGGGTCCACCTGTATCCCTATTTAAACAATTTGTTCTTTTCCTTCCTATCCACAAATTATACCAACATCAAATACAGTGAAAACAGGGGTTATACCGTGGGGGAGGGACATACAAAGCAACAAAAAAATCATCTTATAAATATGTTAGAAACAATAGCAGGAAAGAACAAAAAACATTTGAACCCTTATCTTGGGGTTCATTTTGCCTAACATCAATTATCTGACCGTTTCTGCTTGTCTCAGACATATACTAGTTATTGCAAATAAGGGAAAGCTTGGGACCTTTGGGCCTGACTTACTTAAAGATTTTTTTTTTAATGGGGAAAAAAGGAAAAGAAAACAAGTAAAACTCAGTGCTTGATCTAGGCTGTTTCGCTTCCTAGATTAGATGGATGTTTTCAGACTTATTAAAACCTTCATGTATGATAAACAAAATAATTTTTTTTATTTCCTCCTACAATGTTTCTGAGAATTAAGTGAGATCATAGATGAAGACTCAAGTACTGCTACTGAGAGACAAGATATCCTCAAGAACTATGTTACTTATCTGTTTCCCTGTCCTCTTTATAAGCAAAGGAAAAGGCCAATTCCCATGGGGGAGTAGGTTGGGGGAGCAGGTTGTAGGTAGCAGGGTTGGCACATTCTTTAGTAAGAGTCATTATCTTGTCAGTCAACAGAGCCTGGTGTTTTCCTTTGAAAGAGGTGGTTTGAATGCCACCAATTTTGACCATGATTCCACCATGCTTCATATGTTGTTTTCAGTTAACCAGAAAGGATCATACAGCTGAATGAAACCTGAGGCCCTAAATAGGAAGTAAAAAAGTGGTAGCCAAACAAATTGGCATATTGTTAGCCCTTTTGAGCTCAAGTCAAAAAACGGTACTTGAAAAAAGGGGTCTATATGTTATTTTATTTGCATGTTTAGATTGTTCTCTGGAAATATTGCACACATTAATATCAGCCTGTCATGATTCTGAAAAGTAAAGCCAAGTGAAAGAATTGGTACAAATGTGCCTCCATAGGAATAATCCTACTTCTCCAGGAGGGCAAGAGTATAGCATAGTATGAAGGACAGAGCCTCTTTCTTAGGAAGCACAAGAATGTACATTCACTTAATGAGCTACACATTTAAAAGGGAGCTGGCCCCCCCCCCCCCGTGGCTCACACCTAGCTTCTCAGGAGGGTCAGATTTCAGGATTGCACTTCAAAGATAGACCTGAAAGAAAAGTCCTTGAGATTCTTATGGCCAATTAATCAGCAAAAAGACAGAAGTAGAGGTGTGGCACAAGTGGTAAATGAAAAAGCTAAGCAAAAGCATGAAGCCAAAATTTAAGCTCCAGTATTAGGAAAAAAATAAGAAAAAAAATAATAGTGGATTTTCCTTTATTGTTCAAACTATTTTACACTAAGTGTATCATTGTTTCTTTATATGCCCTAGAGAGCATTTCTTCATATACTTACAAAGACATGTGCCTCAAAACAGGGCATCCTGAATACCAAGTAAACTTTACAGAGTAGCAACTAGTAGAGAGGCATGGCACAACAACTTCTAATTGTAGTTCAATGAGGAATTCCAGTCTCCACATTTCCTGCAGAGTCTGCCTGAGCACTTTCTTTTTAATTATGACCACCCGCAGCTTCATCTTTGCAAGTCTTTGTTTAATGTGCAAGTCTAAATTTAAAGGGAAGCAAAAGTCGATGCTGGATAAAGTTGTTTCTGTGAAAAAAAATAATTCTAGGGTAGGGTTATTTCTAGATAATACATTTATTCTGCACAGAACTTTTTAGGAATGATTATTTTGGTAAGAAGATTGATTCATATGCAATGGTAGATAAACAGTATTAGACGCAAATTAGAGGCAGAAGAGTTTCTAAGACCTACAAATGGTCTACTGGAGAGGGAAGGATATTACTAACTTTCTTGATTAATTTTTTTCTTTTAGCTAATAGCTTTTATTTATTTTATTTGTTTTTGGAGCAGGTCTGAAGTATGAAATTGGGAGTTGGAGACTAAGCAAAGTTAAGGAAACCTTACCTAAAAAAAAAGGAGGGGGGCTGGGAAGGTGGCTCAATGGTAGAGTGCTTGCCTTGCATGCATGAGGCCCTGGGTTCAATTCCTCAGCACCATATAAGCAGAAGAAAAAAGCTGGAAGTGGTGCTATGGCTCAAGTGGTAGAGTGCTAGTCTTGAACTGAAGAGCTGAGGGACAGCACCCAGGGCCAGAGTTCAGGCCTCACGACCGGACCCCCCAAAAAAACCCAAAACCAAAAAAAACGTAATTAAATGGTTTTGTGATTGCTTTGCAAATGGGTAGCTCTGAGTTCAATCTCTGGTGTAGGAGATTTTATATATATATATATATATACACATATACATATAAAAGCACATATATATAGTATATATAACATATATTATTATATGTTAGGAATATATTCTGTAGCTTTGTAGAGTATTAGCAAAGATACTGTATAAAGCTACAGAATCAACACAGTAAGGTAGTGGAAAAAGAATAGATCAATGAAGCGAAAGTTGAAGCCAAGAGTAGACCCACAAAAATACAGTTAGCTAAATCTTTAAGAAGTAACTACAATTCAAAAAAGAACTGCCTGTCTTTCCCACTAATAGTAATAAAATCATGGCATATCTATGGGAAGATTTCCTATTTTTTTATTCTTCTCTTTTTTTAACTATGAAGCTAATATAATGACATGCATTGTTATTTCAGTTTCCAATGATTCTGTGCTGATGTATGAGAAAGCACTTCTTCTTTTTCTTCTTCCTCTTCTTCTTCTTCTTCTTCTTCTTCTTCTTTTCTTCTTCTTCCTTCTCCTTCTCTCCTTCTCCTTCTCCTTCTCCTTCTCCTTCTCCTTCTCCTTCTCCTTCTCCTTCTCCTTCTCCTTCTCCTTCTTCTTCTTCTTCTTCTTCTTCTTCCCTCAGTCTTTTCTCTGAGAGTTCCAACTAATTAGCTGAGGTCTGCCCATGCTGTGGAGGCTAATCTGCTTCATTCAAAGTCCCTTGAATTGAAT
>NW_012267364.1:3616067-3643341 GCF_000151885.1 Dipodomys ordii | reverse complement strand
AATCAAAGAAAGGTTGGACAAATGGGATTGCATGAAATTGCAGAGCTTCTGCATGGCAAAGGACATAGCTAGCAAGATCAATAGAAAGCCTACGGATTGGGAGAAGATCTTTACTAGCCTTACAACAGACAAGGGTCTCATATCTAAAATATACCTGGAACTCAAAAAATTAAGTCACCCAACAACAAATTCTCAAAGAAACAACTGCCCAATAACTAAGTGGGCTAAAGACTTACAGAGAAACTTCTCTGAAGAGGAAAGAAGGATGGCCAATAGACACATGAAGAAATGCTCAACCTCCCTAGCCATAAAAGAAATGCAAATCAAAATAACACTGAGATACCATCTCACCCCAATTAGAATGGCTATAATCAAGAAATCTAATAACAACAAATGCTGGAGGGGATGTGGACAGAAGGGAACCATACTGCATTGTTGGTAGGAGCGTAAACTTGCTTCTACATTTTAAAAGAGTTTGTCAAATGTTAGTATTTTTTCACTGTAACTGAAATGTCTCTAATTAGTATTTTTTAATGTTTGGTAAATGTCACTGGTGAATTCACCTGACCTGATGCTTTCTTCTTTGTAAGACTTTTAATTATTGATTTGATTCCTTTAATAGATAAAATCTTGGTCATATCATCTAGTTCTTCTTATGTGATTTCACAGAGATCCTTTATGATGTCAATGAAATCCTGTGGTTTGATGTCTTTACTCAGTTCATCTCTGTCCTTACTGATTTATCAATAGCTTAATTGATCAATTACTGTTAGTTGTTTATGGAAATCACCTCCAATAGATGTCACACAGATTTTTTTTAAGATCCATCAATTTTTGCTTATGTGCAAAAATTGGGTATGCACAAAGTACTGGACATCTTTCAGAGGAAAAACACATCATTATGCAATGAAGTACCAGTCTTTACCTTTTTGAAAATTTTCATTGGTCTGACATTAGCTTCATTTGAAGTTAGTGTCTTTCAGTTTTCTTATGAATTGAGTTGGCATGGCTTATTTTCCTTCATGGCGCTCCTGTTATTTTATGTGTGTGTTGAGGTTTCACATAGATGTCATAGACGGTATATAATTGGTTCTTATTTCCCTACTTCGATAATCCTAAGATTTTAGTTGATGATTTAGATTATGGCTTTTTAAAGTAGCTTGATATTGCATTTTGTTAGATTAATATCTGCTATATTGTTATTGTTTTTTATTCATTGTCCTCTTTTTTTCTTTTATCTTCTACTGACAATTTATGAGTATTATTAAATTACATTATTGTTTATTTTTCTCAGTATATGTTTCTCCTAATTCTAATTGCCTTTGAGTTTGCAATCTAAATTAATAAACAATCCAAGCCTTCTTAAAAAAATCTGTTGTTTGTATTATGTTTACCAATTTATATGCTATAAACATGAAATATTTTCTATCTCTTATTGTCTAGAAGGAGCTATGATCCATTAAAGAAATTAAGAATCAGAAAAATGAGTGATTTCACTTTATATTTACTTATTCCTTCTTAGTGAGTTTCCATTCATTATGCATAGCTAAGTTTCTGACAATATTTTTTTTTTCTTGTTGAAGAACTTTGAACAGTTCTTGCAAGGTGGGTATACTGACAAAAAGCATTGTCACAATTTTTGTTTCCAAACCTCTCTAATAAAAGTAATTTCCCTGGATACAGATCTAGGTTTGTGCATCTTATTTCTCTCTTCCAACATTTGAAATTTTCCTACATGATGTCAAAAGGAGTGATCCTTAATCCTTCATAAGTGGCATTTATTTGTTCTTCTATCTTTTACAAATTTTTCACTCTTTGTTCTTTTTATAGTCAGAAAAAAAGTATTAATTGTATCATTACTTTCTGAAGGTCCTGGATCTCTGGATGGGAAAAGTGTGTAGTAGCTATTATTTAAATATCTACTATTTGTTCTCTCTTCTGTTACATGAGTGTTCCACTGCTAGGCTTATCAGGTGTACAGTGTGAGGGCTGTGCCTGTCCCCTGTGATCCTGAGTTACATCTAAGTGTTTAGGCCAACCTATGCCTCTGGATGTCAGTTCTGCAAGGAATACTCAGAACGCTCCCTCATGAGGAGGGGCAAAAAGCTTGAGGGAGCTTAGTTTAAGCCTCTCCCTTCCTCCACATCTGGTAGAATCTACTAAACTATAAATGCTCCTCCACTTACATCGGGTATTATATACTGCAAAACCTATCCTAACTTGGAAAGTCAAAACTGTACCCAATAGGTTTCACCTACAATAAGACCCTCCTAGCTTACTCCTGTGTACCTTGTACATACTCAGATCCTTATCTGCATTGATTCATGGCAGGACAAATTCACCTATGGCAAAGTCTGTTCAGTAATTAGTGCTCAACACCTCATGCAACTTGTTGTCTTTAAAGTAGAAAACAGTATGGTTGAAGGAGCACACTTCACTAACATTGTTAAGCTGAAAAACCATTCACCAAACTAGCATACATGAGGGGCTGTTTCTTGATTTGCTCCAAGGTATGACTGTTAATAAAAGTAAAATGAATGTGCTGGAATATTTCAAATGTCTACTTTTCTCCTTCTTTTGCTTTGTGCACTAGGGTATGTCCTCTTTTCCCTAAGACGGGATCTTCCCACTGTCTCCAACACCCAAGCTTGCCTATGTTAATCTCCAGAAGGTTTTAACTTACAGTATATGTTTTCTATCCTGGTAAATTTTTCATTTTAATTGATAAGAAAAATAATTACGTTATTATATTATAGGCTCTCTCTCCTAACAAAGAGACTTCATCATTTTTTTATGCTAAGAAGTTACTCTATGTGACAAGCAGAAAAGGTCAAAAGCTATGTACATTAAGCGAAATGAACCCTAACACAAGTGTTTTTTTTTCTTGCTATTGTTTCTAATGTATTTATAATGTACCATGTGATTTTTTTTGTTGCTTTGTATATTACTCCCCCACTGTATAGCCCCTGTATGCACTGTATTTGATGTTGGTCTAATTTGAGGAGGGGAAGGGAAATAACAAAATGTTTAAATAAGGATAGGGATACAGATTGACCCATTGTAACAATGAGATGTACAAGACACTATGTTGAAAATGAACTTTACAATTTAGGTATGCAGTGGGTGGTGGTGGTGATGGTGGTGGTGGTGGTGGAGTTTAGTTGTGGAGGTGGGAGGGAAGGGATGGTAGGGGAAAAACAAAGGAGGAGGCAACAATGATTGATAGGAAATGGACCTTGCTCATGTAACTGTAACTCCTCTGTATAGTATTTTTACAATAAAAAACTTATCACAAAAAAGATTTTACCTTATGTGACCTACAAATTGTTGAGATTACAAAAAGAAAGCCAACTTTGAAAAGATGGAGAGAAATATGATTGGGAGGATCAAAGAGACCTGTTCAAAAACCTTTATAATGAGCATCATTAATTTCTTGGCTTTCACTGGTAATAATTTTGTGTTAACTGCAGAGATCATGTGTCTCTGCCCAGGGTAATTGAGTCCTGGACCACTCACTATGTGTCACCCCAGGACTCAGATCTCATGTGGCTCTCATTGGGCATGTGGTGTCATTCTATGTAAAGCTAGGCAAATCTAAAGGGCATGCAGAGTCCTACCTTATTTCTCAGGTGTTCAATAGGTTTAGAAGGAAATAGTTGTCATTTCTGCTCTGCCAGTGCATGAGTGTCATATTCTGTGCCCGAATAATGGTGCCATTCAACTGGGTAAATGATCAAAACAACTTCTATTTTAAACAATGCAGATGTGAGTATTCCAGTATTATTTTAAGAAATAGCAGCACAAACTGAAAAAATGAATTAGTTGGAAAACTCATCTACTTAACCACTATACTCTAGGTCAAATGGAATTTGTAGGAATAGACTCAACCTTATCTCTACAAAAACCAAAACAACAATAACAAAACCCAATGTAATAAAACTACCTTAAAATTTAATTATTTTAAATTTTGCATTGTAAATTTAGGGGAAAAAACCCAGAAAAGCAAAGAAAAAAATGAAATTAAATTTGGCTCCCAACTCTTCGACCCCTACAGTATTAATTTTCCACCTACAACATGACAAATTAACTACAAACATTGCAGCTTCGAGTGAGATGGATTTATTGTCTTAAAGTCTCTTAGGTCAGAGTTCTGGTGGCTTTGCCTAGATGTCCATCAGACTCTCACAGAGCTATATACTCTCTCTCTCTCTGTCTCTCTCTCTGTCTCTCTCTCTGTCTCTCTCTCTGTCTCTCTCTCTGTCTCTCTCTCTCTCTCTCCCCCCCCCCATCTCTCTCTCTGTATATATGCATTGTGGTGTTGGTGGTGGTTCAGGATGTTGAACTCAGGACTTCCTCTACTTGCTTGGCTGTTTCATTCATGGCTTGTGCTTTACCACCGGAGCCACAGCTCCACTTTCATAATTTCACTGGTAAATTAGATGAGCTATCTGTGTAAACTACTCTATTGTCACATGTCCACATCCATCATTTTCTCAGATATAAAGCATCCCCATAGAATTCCAAAATGTAATTGACTAGGAAGTGTATTGGCTATACTGAGACTGAAATTGACTTTTTCACGAAGCAACATGGGTAGCATCTTTAGATGTTTTAAAATGATTTGCACACTTGTCATTCTTAACCTAATATCAAGCACATTAGGGTCAGTGTGGTTAGAATGAGGAGTGCCACATCATTTCATACCCAAAAGACAAAAGACAGAGGATTAAAATGACTGAGCATCATCTTAAATATTCTAGCTACTCAATGTCTCTCCAGCACAGCTGCTTGTGCTAATGTATGTTCATGTTTCCTTCTTGAGAGGGAGATAAAGGACATGGCTCTCTGGGAGACTCTGGGAGACATGCCTTACTTTATTAGGACCACAACTGGGGATACACATAGAAACAAGGGAAAATAATGAAGAAGTGTTGCTCAAGTTTAAATTAATATATTTTTAACTAGTGTTATAATTTGTTATCAAGAAACAAAAATTTTTTAACCAAATTGAAATGGTTGAAATAAACAATATTCCTTGTTTAGTTGTTTAAATATACACAGTAAGATAAGAATGTTTCTAAAACCAAAATGTAAATATTTTAATGATTTACATGATAAACTGCAGAGTTGCTGTCTAGAAAGAATGCTCTGTATTATATTCTAATGAATGTTATACAAAATCACAGGCTTTCCTGTTTTATCTCTAGAGTAAACTGATAAGTATACTTTAGTTATGAGATTGGATGTGATAGTTTATGTATGTGATTAAAAATGTTACCAGTGAGTCACACCTATAATCCTAGTTACTCAGGAGGTTGAGATCTGAGGATCATGGTTTGAGTAAGGAATGTCAGTGAGACTCTTACCATCAATAAACTACTCAGAAAAAGCAGGAAGTGGAGCTGTGGCTCGAGTAATAGAGTGCTAGCCTTGAGCAATGAACCTCAAAGATAGTGCCCGGTCAATGAGTTCAAGTCACAGGACTGGGGGAAAAAAGTATAGGTGAGTGGAAATGTGGCTGAAGTGGCAGAGTATTACCCTTGAGCAAAAAAATCTAAGGGAAAATGCCAAGGCACTGAGTTTAAGCACAAGTAATGGCATGCACACTATATGTATGTATGTATGTATGTGTATGTGTGGCAGAGGTGTGAGTCTGCCTAACCCTAACAAATACAAATCTCTGAGTTCAAACTCTAAGACCACCATAAATACATAAATAAAAATATATAAATAGAGCATTATGAAAATAAGCCAACAAAGTCAATGATCTTATATAATATAATGAAATATATTCATTGATATATACACTGAAAGTAAATAGTAAATTAAACTTCCTTTTAGGTCCCCAAATAATGAGTGCTTTATGTGCCTTTCTTAATTAGTGGAAAAAATTTTTAATTAGTGAAAAATTATGTCATGAATTTACTGTTATGCCATGGTTTTTGGGAATTCTCAAAATTTATAGCAGTAAAAAAGTGGGGTTTTTTTGCATGATTTAAATGGATGTATATTTTTTCTCAACTGTAAGAGAAATTCTGGCTGCTATTGAGGTGTACTATTATTCTTTCTGAACTATTGGTGTTTATGAGGTTTCCAATTGTTTTCAGAACTTTATTCAAAGTATGTTTAAGATTTTTATTTCAACATAATTTTGTGGGGTACATTTATGTATATTTAAAATATACATGCAGGGCAGATAAGGCTACATTTCTCGATGAGAGATTTTGACATTAGAAATATGTATCAGTGTTCTAGAATGTGTTTGGAATGCTAAGGGTACTATTTTAACAGCATTGGGTCTGCAGGAAATATTTTGTGCCCCAAAGCATGAACCAATACTAATATCTCGTAGAATATGGACTGTTTGTTTTCTAAAGTCAGTGTGAGTCTAGTTCTAAAAATTTCTCTCCAGCTACTTACATCATAGTCCTTCAGACAAATTGTTTGGAAAGTCATATTTAATATCTGTGTTATAGGCAGAATTGTTGCTCAGTAGTTACAAACTAAAGACAATTCTCCCATCTAAACATTCTTTAAAATGTTATTTGATAGTGATGGAGAGTGACAGTAATTAAGATGGATTGTACTCATATAACCTGATATGTTGAATTGAAACCTATTTGTACAACTACTAAAATACATATTATTTCAAAACTGAAAATAATATTATTTGATGGAATGGGAGATTCTGTTGAAGGTACATTGTACACATAAATGGACTTGTTAAATGGAAAACCTCTTGGAAAATAATTTGAAGATGATAAAAAATATTATTTCACAATGAGTTATTGACAGACTACAATCCAAGAGGTCATTTGTGAACTATTCAGAATAATCAGTCTAATCGACATATTAAACAAGAATGTATCACACCTTTGAGAATGCATATAAAACATTTTTGTTTTATGTATGAAATGCTACAAATAATGTACATAATATTATAATGGCTCAGAAGCAAAGTATAGTAGTTTGTTTCCTTGTATTTAAATATTCAAACAAGCATTAAAAATCATAGAAGAGCCAACTTCTATTTTTGAGCTTTTTTTTTTTGTCGGTTGTGGGGCTTGAACTCTGGGCCTGGGCACTGTCGCTCAACTCTTCCGCTCAAGGCTAGCACTCTACCACTTGAGCCACAGTGCCACTTCTGCCTTTTTTCTGCTTATGTGGTGCTGAGGAATTGAACCCAGGGCCTCATGCATGCAAGGCAAGCTCTCTACCACTGAGCCACCTTCACAGTGCCATTTTTGAGCCTTTATATCAATATATGTTAGTTGTATAGGAAGGATAACCTCATGACATTTCCATATAGATGTACAATCAACTCTGATCAAACTAACTCTCTATTTCTCTCCCTCATCTCCTTCCCTTCTTTTGAAAACAGTTCCAATAGGTTCCATGATTTTATTTTAATCCTTACATGCAAAGAGTGGACCACACTGGGCCATTGTATAGAGCACTCATAGTTCAGAGCAGCCAAACTTGAAAATAACTATTCTAGCACTGATGTACAACATATTTTCCCATGGATATTGCTATGTTTATCATGTGATCATTATATGCCTACTGACTTCACAAAGTTCAGATCGGAAAGTACAAATTTTGGAGCTTTATGCCACTTTCAAGGATTTTCTTTTTTGTTTGTTTTTTTTTTTAACTGTATTTTTTTTTTTTTTTTTTTTTCGGCCGTGGGGCTTGAACTCTGGGCCTGGGCGCTGTCCCTCAGCTCTTCAGCTCAAGGCGAGCGCTCTACCACTTGAGCTACAGCGCCACTTCCGGTTTTCTGGTGGTTTATTGGAGATCGGAGTCTCACGGTCTCTCCTGCCCGGGCTGGCTTTGAACCTCGATCCTCAGATCTCAGCCTCCTGAGTAGCTAGGATTACAGGCGTGAGCCACCAGCGCCCGGCTTTTAACTGTATTTTTTTTTTCTTTTTTGATACTGGGGATCGAACCTAGGATGTTGCACTTGCTAGGCAAACGCTTTGCCACTGAGCTACATCCCAGCCCTTCAAGGATTTTCTTAAACCTAAAAATGTTATATTTGACATTTTAAAAAGGAATTGGATTTAAGATGTATTTGCTAACTCTAGATTTGTGGATTAGAAAAACATTAATAACAAGTACATATATATATGATATTTGATTCATCAAGCAAGATGAAATTAAGGACACATAAACCTGCATCAAGTTCACAAGTATGAAAGGGACAGAAGCAAGACTGGAAGTGATACTTAAAATTTAAGTTTTGCCCATTATTTTGTACTTACTACCCATTTTCCCCTTCTGTTTGTCCCAATCTCTACAAAATATGTTTCCCAAAATTTAATCTTAGTATCTTCTAGAAGGCTTGTCTATAAAACACAGATTATTACACATGAAACCTTGAGTTCCTGTTGGGCAGTGTAAGTCTCAAGAATTTATATTTTCTGTTCCAGGTGACCTTAATGCTGCTTCTATGGGATATACTCTGAAATAACTGCTTCTGATTTCCTAGAATACTTACTAATAAACAGGTTGCTTCTGTTGCTAAGGTACCATTATCATTCTATCCACCTGTTCTAGTCAAAATAGATTTAGCACTCTGTGAGTCAACCCAGATGCCATTGATTTGAAGTTGATGTTAAATATCCCAGTACCTTCTGAAAGCATTCATTAATTACGTATCACATAAAAGTCCTAATTGGTTAATTTATTATTCATTACTCCAGCTCACAGTGCTGTTTCCCTTCATCGAGATGTTGTGGGTGAATTTAGCAATGTGTTCTCAAGAAATGACTGATAAGGTTTTCAATGATAAGAAAACAAGTAAAAAAAAAAAATGTCTGGCTCCAGAGCCCGAAAAAAAAATGTCTGGCTCCAGAGCCCATAAACTTCCCTAGACAAAACATGTAAAATGTATGTGTGGATACTCAACTGAATTCAGTTGTTACATCTTTATCTGTTTCTTCATGACCAGTGGCATATTCTTGCTTTTTGTTATGACTTCATCTATGGATAAGAAGTTTGCATATGACACTTGTGTTTGGTAATTTCAGACAAACAAATTTCTATGATTGCACAAATTCTTTTATGATTGTATTTACATCCCAGATTTGAACCTTTAAAAATAGCCAGATATACTATAGATCCATTCTTTCTAGATTTAAAAAATATGTAGGATGTTGTAAAAGCTCAATAGATGTCACTCACCATCACAGTAGAGTTTGTGTGTTCGGAAGGATGTTAACTTAATTTCTGCATTATAAATTTGAGGCTTTCCGATTTATCTTCTTATCACAACAGAAGAAACAGTAGCAAAAATTATCTGAAAGGCTCTGACCAATCAAGCCCTCCAATCTTTGGAGAAGATGAGAGACTGACAGACAGGAGAGATGGAAATATAAAGTAATCTGAATCTGATCAGAACAGATTATAGGCATATGTTGAAATAGCACACTCCCTCCATAAATATGGACAATTATTGCATATTAATAAAAAAGGCTAGCAAATAGCAATCATCCAGTCTTGACCACTTGAATTTTTCTAGCATTAAACTATGTATGAGAGTATAAGACACAAATAATAGTAAGAATTAAGAATACCAGCATACTCTTGGTACAACAGTATATTACATTTAGTGAGCCTGGCTTCGATTAGTTACATTTAGACAAGTCACACATACCATGCAAACACACACACACAAACACACACACACACACACACACACACACGTGTGCCTTGTGCAAAGTCAGGCAATGTCCTTCAGCATGTTTTTCTTAAAATCAAAAAATCATTAGAGTTCCCAGAAAACAGCATTGCCATGGTAACTGGAAAGCCATTTGTACTAAAAATTCAAACAGCCTTTCTTTGCTACAAGCATATTGATTACTATGATCTCCTATAACTAGATTTGATTAGATGTACTCTTTTATGTTCATGCTGAAGACCTTGGATGTAAACACTGAGAAATAGACATCACTATTTCACTTACCATGGAAGTAGTCATTTTTACTTTGTCCATTTGTGCACAATGTTTTCTGTGTTTCTTGTGTACATTAAGCCCATTTTCTTCATGCATAGCAACGCTAAATACTGTATGGTGCTGAAGGTGTTTGTGTGGGTGTTTTACCTTCTCCTTTAACCCCAGCCTCCCATACAGAAGGATTTATGTCCTAAATCAACTTTTGCATGAAATGATCTTATCCTTCATCTCCCTGTACCGAAGTTATACCATTCCCATTTCAAAGTTCCTCTTCTTTCATAATTCACTCCCTGATAAGTCACTCTGTCCCTCTACAGGCATGCTCTCTGGTTTTTATTTTTTATAATACTTTGTATTGTCATGATGTATTCATGGCAAACAACAGGTCAGGATGCAATGACCGACATCCATGGATTACATATTTTCTCTTCTAGTTTCTGTCTTACATTCCTCCTTCTTTCCATCGATACCTTTCAAGATAGGACTCTGATTTTTATGTCAAGAACTTTTTCCCTCCCCAATTTTTTTATTAAACACATATTTGGATTTGTTTTAAATCTCTGTCAGAGATTTATGAAGTAGGGCTTATTTCCACTTAATGTGGCATTGGCAAAATTGAACATGTAAGCAATCTGTAAATGTTTCAGATTATAAGTGACTGTGAACCTTCTTGCTATGCATGCATATTGCAGGGTGAGGAAGACCACATGATTTCTGATTGTACTGGTGAAGGGGAGATGCCTAAAAGAATGGTATTGAGTGAGCACTGTCTGAGCTTGTAGGATGACCTTTACTCACATACACATACATACATGCACACACATCAACTCATACACACATTGACAGCTGGTCCTCAGTGTATGAAGAAAGAGAGACTAAAGGACCTCTGGGAGATTAAGATGCTAACCAAGATGTGTACTGGGCTCTACTAAAATCATCATCATTGCCCTGCTTATGAAATCTTCCTATAGAGTCTAAGAAGCAAATCACAAGTTACAAAAAGACATGAGGTTTTTGATGGAAAACAAGGTCAGAATGAGTTCCCTCCACTGCGAGCATGTGGCTGAGCCCAGGCATTGCAGCAGAATCTCCTGGATGTAGAAGTGTTTGAGCCACAGGCTGATGGGCCTGAAAATCACCAACCCCTCCCAAATCACACACAGACATGTCTGTAGGTCTTCATCTCTGCTTTGCAGTTTTGTTCATTTGGGGAACTGAGAAGCATATGTTAAACCCAGACAACAACTCTGAGGGTCATGTGATTTCAATGGTTGGCTTTTAATAAAATCAACAAACTATCTCCTGGGGTTACAGAGTTTCTCAGGACTGTGGTAAGAACCTGTACCCTGGCATGGAAGTTCATCTGAAATCTCTATTTATCTATGGCCAGCCAGAGTTTCTGGGGTGGCTGTGGTTGTTGTACAGCTAGCACAGTGCTTTAAACACAGTTCCCCTAAATTGTCCCCATTAGTTTCTAATAGGCCCTAGACTTATTGTGAATAATTTGACTATAACTCAGTCTTTTTACATTTTTATTGTTATTTTAAAGATGATATATAGAATGGTTACAGTTATATAAGTCAGGTAAAGAGTACATTTCTTTTGGACAATATTACCCTTCCCTTTGTTCTTGCCCAGTTTTCCCCTCTTATTCCCATACCCAAGTTGTATAGCTCATTTTCCACATAGTGTCTAGTGAGTACCATTTCTGAATCTCCACTTATACTTCCAAAGACATATAAATGAACACACAGAATACAAAAACAAAAGTAGCAAAAATAACCCCAAAATATCTTTTTAAAAAATAATTTTTTATTGTGAAAATACTGTACAGAGGGTTTACAGTTACATGAGCAAAGTATTGAGTTCATTTCTTATCCAACATTGTTGGCTCCTCCTTTGCTTTTCCCCTACCATCCCTTCCCTCCCACCTCCACAACTACTTCCCCACACATGCCCACTGCCTAAATTGTACAGTTGGTTTTTCGACATAGTGTGTTGTACATCTCATTGTTGCAATGGGTACACCTGTATCCCTATTTAAACAATGTGTTTTTTCCCTTCCCCTCCCCAAATTATGCCAGCATCCAATACAGTGAAAACAGGGGTTATACCATGGGGGAGGGATATACAAAGCAACAAAAAAATCACATGGTACCTTATAAATAGGTTAAAAACAATAGCAAGAAAGAAAAAAACACTTTTGTACCTATTTTAGGGTTCATTTCACTTAACATCATCTTATCTGACCTTTCCCCCAACAACAAATCCTCAAAGAAACCACTACCCCATCAACAAGTGTGCTAAAGTCTTAAAGAGAAACTTCTCTGAAGAGGAAATAAGAATGGCCAATAGACACATGAAGAAATGCTCAACCTCTGTAGCCATAAAAGAAATGCAAATCAAAACAGCATTGAGATTCCACCACACCACAGTTAGAATGGATATAATCAAGAACTCTAATAACAACAGATGCTGGAGGGGATGTGGACAGAAGGGAACCCTACTGCATTGTGGGTGGGAGTGTAAATTTGTTCAACCACTTTGGAAAGTAGTATGGAGGTTCCTCAAAAGACTGCACATAGAGCTCCCCTATGACCCAGCAATCCCACTTGTGCGCATTTACCCAAACCATCACAAACAAAGCCACTAAAGGTACCAGCAGGACTATGTTTATCACAGCATTATTTACCATAGCTAAGATATGGAACCAACCCAGATGCCCCTTCGTAGATGAATGGATCAAGAAAATGTAGTGTGTGTGTGTGTGTGTGTGTGTGTGTGTGTGTGTGTGTATATATATATATATATATATATATATATATATATATATACACATATAATGAAATTCTATACCTCCATCAGAAAGAATGACATTGCCCCATTTGTTAGGAAATATAAAGACTTGGAAAAATTATATTATGTGAAGTAAGCCAGGCCCAAAGAAACTTAGGTCCCATGGTTTCCCTTATTTGCAATAACCAGTACACATGTAGGACCAGTAGAAAAGGCCAAAAGCTATATACATATGACCATATAAGCTGATGTTAAATGAAATGAGCCCCAAGATAGGGACACAATTATTTTTTTCTTGCTTGCTATTGTTTCTAACGTAGTTATAATGTACCATGTGCTTTTTTTTGTTTCTTTGTATGTTTCTCCTCCATGGTATAACCCCCCCCCTTTTTTTTTTTTTTACTATATTTGATGTTGGTGCCCTGCACGTTGTACATACACTTCTCTAATTTGGGGAGGGGGAAGGGAAAAAACAAAATGCTTATATAGGGATACAGGTTGACCCATTGTAACAATGAGATGTACAAGACACTATGCTGAAAATGAACTTTACAACAAAGGAGGAGCCAACAATGCTGGATAAGAAATGTACTCATTACCCTGCTCATGTAACTGTAACCCCTTTGTACAGTATATATACAATAAAAACTGTACCAAAAGATATAACAATATAATGTCAACTATATTCCTTGAATAATGCAAGTAGTTTTGTGTTCACATTTGAAGCTTAGAGAAATGCACACTTTTTGAATTCAGTGTTGGGGATGAAACTCTGTGCCTGAAATATGCTAGATAATTGGCTATCCCTCAGCTACATCCCCAACCCAAGCATGCACTTTAGTTTCTGTGTGTCAGTATTAGGTTTTAAGCTCAGGATCTGGACACCGTCCCTTAAATTTTGGGCTTAAGGCTGGAGCTCTACCACTTGAGCCACAGCTCCATTTCTGAATTATTGTATTTTCCTACCCAGGCTGATTTTGAGTTTTAGTCTGCAGATTTTAGCCTCCTGAGTAGCTAGGATTACAGACTGACCCACCAGAGCCCAGCTAGCAACTATCCACTTTTAACAACGGTGATCTCAAGATACATACAATAAGAGTATTTTTTCTCTTATTTAACTCTATTTTGCTTTGTCTCTTCTTATTTAACTTTATTTTGATTTCTTAGTTTCTGCTCTATTCCTCAAATGTCTACATATGTTATTTTTAATTTGAAAGAAATGTGTAACAGCATCTTAACACAAATGAAAAAAATAAAGTTTTGGCATTAACATAAGAATTTTCCCTCATGTTAGTTTCATTGTTCAACTTTCCATTTAAATTTTGTTATAATTGCAATACTTGGGAAATCCACTAATGTTACAGGAAATATGGAAACCCGCTTATTTAGGAAGAAGAAAGTCTAGGATGATGAAAGAAAAGAGAAAAAAAAAGTCTACTACAGAAACTTTAAAATTGTCTTGTGAATTGCAAATGAATGGCTCACAAGTAACAGAAGCTGGCATCTGGAATGTTCTTTCACAAAATCAGAGGCCACTGTAATACCAATTGTGACCAACGGGCAAGAGAGGCATGTGCTAGCTTGCATCAAGAACTAAAATTGCAAAGTATGTTTTACCAGGAGATTTTTCTCTACGTTCTTGCGTTTTCTTGCATTCTTCAGAACCATGAAAACTGCCCAAATACTGGAGGCAGTATTTGTAGATTGTAAATGCAACTCTTCTTAACCTCTTAAAAGGAAAATAAATGAATAAAATTCTTCTGTTTGCAAGACTTGGGGTTGCTCAAATGCTTCCTAATTGGATTCCTTATAATCACTCTATCTCCCTAAATAATCCTGTTATAGGACTTCCTCCAGATGAGAAACTCCTAATCCTCAGCACCTCATAACAGGGATGCAATAGAAGACTGGATCATTAGTTAAAGTCAAAAGAGTAGTGTTGCTTCCAAAGAGAGAACAGACACGGAGGAGAGACAGTGTGGAAACACTGCAGATTCACAGCTATTGGCACCCAAAGGGAAGCTCTCCAGTGAAGCCAATCCCACCTCAAAAGAAGAAAATTTTGGAGTTCTAGTTTCTAGAGCTATGAGAAAGTAAACTAAAAAAAAGTAAATTACTGTTATTAAAACTAGCAAGTAATTGTTAGAGGAAAGATCATGTAAAAACACTCTGAAAACATAGCTATCAAAGAGCCAAGGGGAGAAGGCCATTCTGCTTTAAAAAAAAAAAAACAGTGACAGTTTTGGACTTCTAGCTTCCTGAATTATGAGCAAGTGAATGTCTACTCTCTAAACCACCCATCCCTTGATCATTTCTAATGGCTACCCTATAAAACGATGGCAACAATCATGCTATTCAGTATACCCTACGTGTTAAATAGCCTATGCAACTTGTGCGTGGGAAATTGGGGGACAATGAAGGGAGGAGTAACATTGTCCAAAAAAAGAAACGCACTATTTAAAAAAAAATTTTGGGGTCAGGTTGTGGGGCCTGAACTCTGGGCCTGGGCGCTGTCCCTCAGCTCTTCAGCTCAAGGCTAGCACTCTACCACTTGAGCCACAGCGCCACTTCCGGCTTTTTTCTTTTTGCTTATGTGGTGCTGAGGAATCGAACCCAGGTCCTCATGCATGCAAGGCAAGCGCTCTACCACTGAGCCACCTTCCCAGCCCCTATTTTTTAAAATTTGTAATTGCACTATTTTTAAAAATTTGTAATTGTTATTATGGAGGTGATGTACAGAAGGGTTACAATTATGTAAGTTAGGTAAAGAGTACATTTCTATTTTGGATAATGTTACCCCTTCCCAGAAACATTTAAAATGGTAGCCCCTCTGCAACACTTTAATCATAAAAATAAAATATATAAAAATAACTCCTGCAAGTACTGAGTAATCATACCATCACTGCCTTATGAGAACAGAAGCACTACCTCTCATATTTTAATAGTTCTCCATTGTTTCTGTATGTGTGTGTTTGTGTCTGTGTGTCTGTGTCTGTGTCGGTGTCTGTGTGTGTATGTATGTATGTCTGTGTCTGTGTCGGTGTGTGCCAGGCCCAAGGCTTGAACTCAGAGCTTGGGCACTGTCCCAGAGTTTTTGACTCCAAAGCTAGCACTCTACCACATGAGCCACAGCTCTGTTTCTGGCTTTTTGCTGATTAATTGTAGATATGAGTCTCATAGACTTTCCTGCTTGGGTTGGCTTTGAACTGTGATCTTCAGATCTCAGCCTCCTGAGTAACTAGTCTCACAGTCAGGAGTCACCAGTGCCTGGCTTCTATTGTTTCCAGTAATCAGCAATATCAAGGAATATGTATTCATCTGCCATATTTTATTATTACAGATTCACAATAGATTGGAGATTTTAAATTTCTTTTTAGAACAGCTGGACATAATTAAGTTGCCCATTGTCACTGAGAACCAGTTGAGATGACAATTTCATTTCAGACTTTATTTCCAATATTAATTATAAGTTCATTGGGGCCACTAGTCTGGAGACAGAAGTGTCTGAACAATCATGGATGCTGTGTTCCTGCCAAGGGCTCTTGGCTGCATCACAGGTGTAGAAAGTGAGTCTGCTGTGTGAAGCAGGGGCCAGGCATGTGGTTGGAAATGCATTGCAACAACATACTTCGAGCTGGGCACTCATACCTATAATCTTAGCTATTGTTGGGGGGTGCTGAGATCTGATTATCAAGGTCCAAAGCCAGCACAGGCAGGACAGTCTGTGTGACACTTATCTTCAGTTAACTAACAGAAAACCGAAGTGGTCCTCTGGATCAAATGGTAGAGCTGGAGCCTTGAGCAAAAATGCTCAGAGACAGCACCGAGGCCCTGAGTTCAATCCCTGGGACTGGCACAGTTAAAAACAAAAACAAAAACAAAAAAAGCAACAACATACGCTCTCAAGAACTGACGTGCTCCCAACCTACTCCAGCAATCCACCAGCATGCTATGAGTGGAAGTACATTGGTCCAATTATTTTCCACGTGTTGGATGTTTCCACCATCTCACTACCTCATCAAGGACCCAACATATTGCACATGTTTCTTTGGAGAACAAATCCAGTCAAACCATAGCAGGAGCCCGGGAGACAAAGAGACCTGGGAACAATTCCAGCATTGACAACTAGCCAACACCATGATCTGCCACAGTTTCACTGAGCCTGTTTTCAGTGAAAACCAATTACTTATGCTTGAAGAATAATTTGTGCATGTTGGCTGTTGGTATCACCGGTGATCACCCACAAATGGTTATTCTCCCAAAACACAGGAGATCTCACTAAAAATCCATTAACACCGTCTCATTGACTATAAAAATAAAATTGATGTGATTAACTTGAAATAGTTTAGATGGGGGCCAGGTAATAAAAATCTCATTTAAGTCTCCTGGAAGACTGAAGAGGAAGAAGCTCTTCCTAACTGCCTTTCTGGGCTGAGAAAACTGAAGCCTGGTTCATCTCCGAGGTCATCCTGCTGCTGAATAGCACAGGAAGGTTATGTGCTCTGGCACATGGGAAGCCATTATCACAGTGCTCATAACTGCTTCTTCCAGAGACTGATGCAAAGCTTCTGCTCCCAGGGTGTCTGTCGGTCTTATTATCTCAGCATGTGAGCCAGGAGTAGGTAAAGTAGAATTCAAGTTTTCACCGTCCTGGGTTGTTTGGTATTGTTTGGTTTGGTTTTTTTCCCCCCTGCCTCAAGCCACAAGTCACCACATTTGAAAGAATATAGAATTTTCCAGTTCCTTTTCCTATCGGAGTCAGCAGATGGCCAAATGAAGCAGATGCACATGTCCTGTACCCTTGCAAAGACTTGTTGTCAGAGGTTGGGCAATCTGTGTGTCTAGAATCTCTTTTGACTAAATCAGAATGTCACATTTAAAATACGAATGATTACCTGAAAATGCTAATGACACTAATTGCCAGTACAGCATGCTATTTCCATTCAACCACAGTACCTGCTCTTCTGACTTGGAAGTGGATTATCTTCCCTTGGGATAGAAATTGCATCTCTTTGAACATCACAGCCTCATGACCCTGGCATATGAGAGATGGGCTGTCATGTTCTTTGAGTCTGAAGAAAAGAGATTACCAGTGCAATTAAAGAAAATTATTTGCCTGAGACAAATATCATGCTCATGACATCATATCAAGTCCACATCTCCCTTTCTGTTAACATTTTTAAACCCCAAATTAACCAGGTACTCATCCCTTGATCACCAACAGAACTATGTTTAATCTTCTTTTTTTTTTGTTTGTGGTGTTTGTTTTTGGTCAGTGATGGGGCTTGAACTCTGGGCCTAGGCACTGTCCTTCAGCTCTTCAGTTCAAAGCTACCTCTACCACTAGAGCTATACTGTCAATTCTGGTTTTCTGGTGGTTAATTGGAGATGAAAATCTTATGGATTTTCCTGCATGGGCTGGCTTTGAACCGTGATCCTCTGATTTCAGCCTTTTGTCTGAATTGGTCCCTCAGCCTCAGTTTTCTCCATCATCACTTAATAATTATAATAAACACAAAGCCCATCAGTATTTTATGTGGTGTTGACCTGCGAGAGTGGCCTAGATTATCGTTTTCAAATCTCTTAATTCCTTTATCTCACCTGTAATTGTGAATATTCAGCCAGAATTGTTATGTGCCTTGTTCCCAGGATTCCTAACCATTCATTCATACATTCATTCTCTGTACTCTTCGCCATCTTCTCTAAGCCAGGCATCACTAAGGGGTTGATTACTGGGCTCAACATGCAGACAGGGGCACAGCTTGTCTAGAGTTGTCAGTCAGAATGTATGGAACTAACGAGATAGAAAATCCTGGTAATTCTTGCAAAGCAGGAATAAAATGGAGAAGGCAGACATGTGCCTTGTTAGACCTTGTTATAAAATAAGGAAAGGACCTTGAATATAATTAGTAACAAATTTTTAATCTGCTCAGTGTTTTGGAGTGCACCATTAACTGCTGTGTAGGGTGGAGCTTCCAGTTCTGGCCAAGATGAATTATCACAGGCCTTCAGCCTAAATACTTGCGTTTCTTCCTTCATATATACATATATGCATGTAACCTACACTCTTTTTCTCTTTGCTGGTTTTGTTGTTGTTTTTTTCTTATTCTCTTTCCTTTCTTCCCTTTCTTCTTTTTTTTCAGTTTCTCCCTTTTAATTCTTTTCAATTGTCCCTTGTGCTAAAATGTAGTAATTCCTACTTATTATCACAAACAATGAAGCCAAAGTGAGTTAGCTCCTTTAACTCTGAATGCATGCTATCTTCATCATTTACCTTATGCAACAGACATGTAAATGACAGAATGAAATATTCATCAGGTAAAATATGTGGAAATCGTTCTTAAAAATTTTTACATTTTGAACATTGTTTCATTCCAAAGAATTGCAGGTTTTATATTTGCTATCTCTACTGTTACATATATTAATACATATATGTATTAAATGTTAAAATATAAAGATACATATATATACATATATTCTCTATATAGAATATTTGATATGTGTTTAATTTTACAATAATGCTAATGGTGAAGGCTGATATAGTTTTATTTTTATTGCCAATACACGTAATGGAATGCTTAATAAATTCAGAAAATATGAAGCCTAGCTTACTACTTGGGAACCTGAAATGCCTCATTAATTTCACAAAAAGATGACATAAAATATATACAATTAACAATGCATTATTGAAGCTAAAATACCTATCAAGGAGTGGCCATGCCTGTAGCTTATAGGATCTTAAAAATCTTTCATGCTGTAGCTAGGTCAGCAGGGATGTGGATGCACTGTGGATGCACACACGTTGCTGTGTGTTAGTTGCCTAACCAACCTGGTCCCTCTTACTCCATCAGTAACTCGATTTTTTTAAAGTGTTAACAAGTCCCTTAAAAGCTAAGGAAAAGTTGTCTTTCAGAACTGACTTCCACTCTCACAGCTGGTAAGGGACAGAACACATATTTGATATTTGGACCTAATCTATTTATTTATTTACCTTCTTCCTTCCCACCTTGCTCTGAGTAAAAAAATATCACAAATTTTATTTAATAAATATTGATAATAGAGAACATTGCCTTTGTTTTTCAGAATTCATACAAAACACTTGGCAGTACCAAGTTGATCTATGTGAAAACCCACCTAAATTTGCTCTTGATAGAAATACATGAAGATGACCTTTTTTTTTTTTCTTGGTGCCCTCAGGTCCTGGTGTTCTTGCTTTCAGTTTTCTTTTTTCAAAGATTGACGGCCACTTGAGGTACAACGTTACTTCGGGCTTTTGCTAGTTAATTGAAAGTAAGAATGTCCAGGCTTTCTGAGAGCTGAGATCCTTAGATCTCAGACTCTAGCTTAGCAAGGATTATGGGTATAAGCCAACAGCACCTATCAAGATGACTCTTAAAAAATACTTTTAAATGTTGACATTGCTGTCTTGAGTGATGAGGCATTCCATATGCATTCATTCATTTAGTCATTCTTTCATTCATTCATTTATTAGTGTTGGGAATAAGACCCAGGTCCAGGATGATGAAGAATAGCTTGCCATGCCTCAGCCTCAGCTCTGATCCTTAGCTTTCCTTCTTGATATAGGTTTCAGCCTTCCTTGGTCACTTGATAGAATGACTATTTTAGCTTCTGTCCTTGTTTTCCATCTATCTGGTCTTTGCAAAGTAGAAAAGCTGTAAATAGTGGAGTTCTGAGCCTTCAATCAGATTTCATGAACCCATGACCCAAACATTTCTCCACAGTCTTATCTGAGTGGCTGACAGATGCCCAAATGTCACAAAGTCTTTCCACATTTAAGACTGTAATGTATTATATGTCAGTTAATATGACTATAATATATGTAAATGATAAAATGTCTTATCACTGTAGCAAGGATTGTGACTCAGAAAGGCATAGCATGATTGTAGATTTCACATTCCCTTATTGTGGTAAGCATGGGCCCAGAAGATAAGAGAGAGAAAGCATAAATTGTCATTCATGTGTTGGAAATAATGGGATGAGCACAAATGCATAGCTAGTTGGATTTGAGTCAGGGTTATGCCTTGCCGTGCTTAGTGCTTACCCATGGCCTCTCAGTAATACAGAAGAGCCTGTGAGGCTTTGTGCAGTTGGGGCTTTGGCAGCACCAAAGCTAATGGAACCCTATTTGGGGACCTTTGACTTCAGCCTCACTCAGCCTCCCCAGCAGTGGTAGACTGACACAGCTCAGGCTGTGAATCAGCTAACTGAAGAGAAAAGGTGAGCTATTCAATTTACCAGTTTGTCAATCAGTCAATATTTGTCGGTTAATTAGATATGGGTAGTAGACTTCAGCAGTTTCATTTGTTTTTTTAGCTTTCTCAAACTATCTTCATAGGACTAAAAGAAATAATGGGCTGTGGTATGGTTCCGGTCATAGTGATCCTGCCCAACAAGTGTGGAGCCTTGAGTACAAATTCCAGTACTATTACCAAGTGGGAGAAAGAAAAAAATGAAGGAAGACAGGAGGAAAAGGAAGAAGGAAGGGAAGCAGGAAAGAAGGGAAAAAAGGAAGTCTGTATAAAGCAATTGTCATAATGGCCCCTTGTGTGATTAATGTATGGTAATTAAAAACACAAGTCACAAAATACCTGTAGACAATCTACCAACTGTGTGTGGCTCCTAGTAATAATTAAAATCTCTGTGTATAGGGGGGGGGAAATGGGACTTTGGAAAAATTTACATTCTGATCTAAAGCATCTGAACTTCAGAAATCTCCCACAGATCCTGTCTCTGTTGGAAAGCCACATGTGCAAGCAGCAGGTATAAGGCAACAGCGTCACATGTATTAGTCATTGAAGACCGCACTTTGGGCTGTGTGTGAGAAAGACCATGCACTAAAAGAATTATAAAAGATACTGGAAGTAATATCTATTTGAATGATAATACCCGTCTTCACCATACACAGAACAGAACAAATTTTGGGTCTATTCATTCCCAGAATATTTAACATCTACTCCCTGACTTGGAATAATCAAAAGCCTGTCTACACCCCTTCCATGATCCCTCTTCTCTGCCTGGTTCTCCCAAAACTGAGGTTTATTCTACTATATTCAAAATGGATCTCCTGGTATCAGCTATAATATTTCTCTGGCAGGTACTGCTACTATTCCAGTCAGGTTTTATTCCCCCATATATTTATTTTTATCATCAGCTACCATATGGAAAACAGAAAAGCAAGCATTGTTTGTCATACCTACTCATTGATATCATACTGATGTTCGTTGTAGTTTAACTTTGTGATGGTTACATTTTAATAAGGCTGTTATTGACAATAGATGTTTGATTTTGGAAGCAGATCTCAACTAAGATGAGGAACCCCAGCATTCCTTTGGACTCTGCCAATAGTAGAACCAGGCTATGCTTGCATCAATACATTTCCAGCTGAGGTTATCTTCCTGCATATTTTTAATGTAATCTTCAGGGCAGGCAGGCTGGAAATGACTGAGTTCTCTGTTTAAATCACTTTAAGCAAAACACAGATTATTTGAGCATATCTGTTAAAAACCTCCATGCCCAGTAGTAATTTTGCAAAATTACCGAGAATCTTATTTCAGGGCAAACTTGGCATTTAAATTAGATGGTTTTAATTAGCATCTTGACTGCATGCAGTCCGCAGCAGGCAAAGGACAGGGGAAAATTACATCAGCTTATTTTTGCTGCAGAAAAAAGTAAATAAAAGAGTAATACACTGCAAAAAATATTACCCCACCTAATTTTGAAGCAAGATGACAGGCAATTTCTTGGAATCTGAATGATAATAAGCATTATCATCTATTTAAGTTATTATATACTGAAAGACTGTTTATAAATTTCCTTATAAGAATATTCAGAGTCTATTTTTCTTCTCCACAGAAACCTAGAGATATCTCTTGTAGGGATTTGAGCACAGGTACCAATGAAAGGCTGATGTGTATTCCTCCACTCCCATTGTTAAATCTGACCCAGCATTCAACTCATGATTTAATTTTTGCTTCTAAGTTTTGCTAAAAGCATTTGCCTTTAGTTCCAAATCCTATTTGTGGCCAGAGTACTCCTACAATGGCCCATAATGACACATAGAAAAACAATAATATCACTTATTATTTACTTGTATTAAGAAATCATATGGGCAATCCCCTTGCTTGGAATCATTTAATTTTGAAAGGATCTTTGGAGATATGAGATGTGACCATGTTCCATTTTACAAATGAGGGAACAGAGATGTACATAGCACAAGTATCTTGGCCAGAGTCATGAGTATTAAGGGGTATATTGAGTTTGAATTCAGTCACATTGGCTGAGTAATACATTAGTCTACAAGTTGAGAGAGTACAGATTAGGCAAGCTGGCCTTGGAGTAAGAAATATTGGCTTTCTGACCTAATGAGACTAAACAATACAATATATGCAAACCAGAAGACATAAGATGTGATAAGCATTTTAAATGATGGTTGAGTGTTACCAATGTTATCATTGAAAGCTTAATTCCTATGCACAATTACATGTCTACATGTCTTTCTCATCTCCTTTAGCTTATGACATAATATCTTTAAGTTCTCAAATACTTACAGAAAAGAAAGGAAAAGCCCGGTACCAGTGGCTCACACTTGTAATCCTAGCTACTCAGGTGGCTGAGATCTGAGAATCGCAGTTCAAAGCCAGCCTGGGCAGAAAAGTCCATGAGACTCTTATCTCCAATTAACCACCAGAAAACCAGAAGTGGTACTGTAACTCAAGTGTTAGCGTGTTAGCTTTGAGCTGAAGAACTGAAGGACAGAGCTCAAGCCCAGAGTTCAATCCCCACAACCAACAAAAACAACAACAAAAAAGAAAGAAAGGAAGGAGAGAAAAGAGAGAGAAAGTAAAGAAAGAAAGAAAGAAAGAAAGAAAGAAAGGAAGGAAGGAAGGAAGAAAGGAAGGAGAGAAAAGAGAGAGAAAGAAAGGAGAGGAAAGAGAGAGAAGGAAAGAAAGAAAGGAAGGAAGGAAGGAAGGAAGGAAGAAAGAAAGGAGAAAGGAAAAAAAATCTGCTGGAGTATTTACTGATAGTGTGTTTTGAAAATAACAGGACTCAATTTTTATGCCACATTTCTACCAAGATCTTGCCAGATAACTTCAAATTAAACTTCAGTATTCAAATATTCAATATTCAAAATAAACTTCAATAAACTTTCCAGATAAACTTCCAGTTAAAGACCAAGGTGCTGGTGGCTCACTCCTGTAATCTTAGCTCATCAGGAAGCTGAGATCTGAGGATCCATGAAACTCTCTTCTCCAGTTAACAAGCAAAAACCTAAAAGTGGAGGTGTAGCTCAAGTGGTAGAATGCCAACCTTCAGTGAAAAAGCTAAAGGACAGCACCCAGAACTTTGTGAAAATTACAATTACCTACTTTTCCCTGTCTTCTAAGGATTCATATAACCATAATGATTAGATTAAGCTTCTTACACTTCTCCAGTCCGAATGGTACAAAATGGAAGATTGATTAAAATATAAAGATAAATTATGTAATGTGTAATATGTATATATTGGAATCTCTGTCTCTGTCTGTCTCTGTCTGCCTCTGTCTCTCCTCTTCCTTCCTCTCTGTCTCTCTCTCTCTGTATTGAGATTTGAACTCTGGGTCTTACACTGTTTCAACTTGCTCCTATCACTTGAACTATTTCTCCTCCAGCCTAGTTTTTTGCTGGTTGTGATGGAAATGGACTTTTCTACTTAGACTCGGTATCTTCTGGATCTTAAATTCCTGAGTAGCTAAGACTACAAATTTGAGCTGTGGTATCCAACTTTTCTCTTCCTCCCCTCCCCTGCCCTTTCTCTTCTTTCTGAGATGGGGCCTTTCTATGTAGCCTAATCTAGTCTCAACTTTGCAACTTTCCTGCTTCAGGATTCCAGGTGCTGAGACTCTGATAGTCAAGTCCCACCCTGTCTATTTGGACACAATTTCTTAACCCACCCGAACAGTTACAATCTGCACATGTACAAAGTCCAATCTGTGAGAAAGATACAGCTCTGCAGGTATGCAAATCTTGAAAAAAATCACTTACTAGTAAAATACGGGAAGGATGGAAGTCTTGCCATGGTAGAACTTTCCACCAACGTACCCCAAAATGAGCATCTTCACGATGAAGCAAGCTTCCCATCAGGACCCCGTTAGTTCAGTTGAGCAGAACAAGGGAAATAGGGTTGCAAAGAGCCTTCGCATATAGATTGGCGAATTGAAGTCACATGAGGTTAGAACTTAAGATGGAAGAGTGTGTGTGTGTCTAATGCCGTTAGGAACTGGCAAGGATCCTGGAAAGGATTGTTCTGACAGGGGAACAGCAAACAGTTTTGAATGATTTTCTTGAGTATAGCTTGGTTCTCTAGGTAGACTGGGAACATTGGGCTGTTAGGCAAAACATTCCAATGGAGGTTATGGTTTTGCATGATTCTGAGGAAATGACACTAAAGGGAACCTACAGAATAAGCTAGGATGCTTGTTCATATTTGTCATTAGTAATACAAGGGACAGAGAATGCTAAAGAGCAACCACAGCTCCCAGACTAGGAGGGTCTCCTTTCTACTGCCTAGCAATAGAAGGTCTGATCCTGTACATATCTCAAGAAAATGAGTGGACCTTAAATCTCAGTGAATAAGGGATAATAGAAAAATGGGTGAGATAGAAGTGTAAGATGTCAGAGAAAAGCAAAAAGTAGTAACTTGTCAGAAATAAGATTGATATGCCAAGCTCTTTCGGTTTAAGATTATACAACCTAAAACTGTGGGGACGATGAGGTAAAGTGGACAGATTTTACATTGTTCTCTATTTTAAAAAAGATAATAGAGATATCTCATTATAAATATCTTGATCATAATGAAAAGAAGAAAAAAGCTATAACAAAGTCTTGTGTTGTTGCCTAAACATAACTATTTTTTATTCTTGGGAGCAATTTTCTCCCACTGGCTATTTTTGGTGTACAAATTTGTAGTTGAAAGTGGTTCCAGTGGCCAATTTTATATTTCATTTTTATATGAATCCAGAATATTTCTCTTGGCTATCATAAATCCTTCAAAGCCAGAATTTTATAGATACAAAATAGATACATTTTCTGTTGGAAAATGATGTTTACCTCCATTATTTTAACTATTCGGAAATGTAAAATTGTACTTTTGTTCATAAAGATTTTTAGAAAAATAAATCTTTCCATTATATTGCTTGAAATAGAATTCTTGGGTAAGACTATAGTAAGGGTTTTTGGTTTTGTTTTGTTTTTATCACATAGTGATGAACTTCCCAATGTTCAGATAAGGAAACAGAACTTCCTTGCCCTTCTGTGAGGTGGGTTGGATCTGTCAGTTACTATAACCTTCCTTCAGGGATAAGGTCTGAGAATTAGTCATTAATCTGTCTCCTGAGGAAAAAAAAAGAACATATAGCACTTTGTAGAAAGCTGCTAATTAATCCTCTCCACTCCCTAGTGAGAGAGACAGAGAGAATTAGAAATATCTCCAAGGCAGTGTTGACTAGGAAATGTTGCTAATCGATGTGACAGGCAGCAACTCAAATTCCACAGATGCGGGAGAGGTTCCCTGCTTGATGATTAGGACTTCTAAAAATGGCCCAACTAGCCCTCAAGGGTTCCTGGAAGATTCTGGGTAGCTTTTCTGTTTGAGAGCCTACAAATACCCTGTGGCTTCCAGGTCAACAGTTTACCCTCTCCCCTGTGAGAGGTCTCTTCTCCCCTGTGAGGCATTTCTGGGTGAGTTCACCACAAGGATGGAATTATCTCATCTTATAGAGCAACATGGCTCAGTTTCACATTTGATGGTGAGCAATGCAGAGATGCCTTAGCCCTATTTTATGTTCACACCGATTTCCAGACTGAAACAGAATTGCTTTTTAGATTTCTCATTTTCATGAAACACAACAGTTCTGGGCCTCTCTGATAGGGTTAAGGCATTTGTCTTATTTTAAGCTTGTTCTACTTGTTATTTGGAGGTAATTGTAAATTCACTGAAAAACAAACAAAATGAAATCATTAAAAAAAACATACTTGCATACCTGGTTCCAAGGTTCAACTAACTAGTCGTGACACTTTATGAGTGGTATTTTTCTTACATACTCATCTTACATATTCATCCCTGTAAGGGCCTATCAGTATGGATGATGAAGAAGGAACTTAAAATCCAGAGGGATGTCCTAGATGAAAAATGCCATCCTGAGCAGGGTATCAGTGGTGTATACCTGTAATCCTAGCTGTTCAGGAGGCTGAGATTTGAGGACTTGTTTGAAGCCAACCAATGCAGGAAAATCTGCTCTTATCTCCAATTAACTACTAAAAAGCCAGAAGTGGATCTGTGGCTCAGGTGACAGAGCACAAGCCTTGAGCAATAAAGCTCAGGGACAATGCCCTCGCTTTGAGTTCAAGCCCCAGAATCCACACGTACATACATACACACCACACATATACACACACACATACACACACACACACACACACACACACACACACACACACACACACACACAATGGTCTTTATGA
>NW_012267364.1:3585741-3616017 GCF_000151885.1 Dipodomys ordii | reverse complement strand
ACACACACACACACACACACACACACACACACACACACACACACACACAATGGTCTTTATGATTCTAGGTTACTTACCCTGGGGCCACTGTGTCACCCACTTAGAGACACAGTTTACCCCATACTTGGTTAGATACCCATGATCTATCAATAGGGGCTGAACTAGTATCCGAATGAGTCATAGATTTTATACCAACACCTCACTTTCCCTTCTGGATGGTTTTATGGGGGTCGTTTCTTATAACAGAATGTTTTCTATTTGTTCTTTCATTTTAGCTCTTTCCTTTCTTAAGGCCATCATTTTTGAAGAGTCAATTAAATCTTCTGTTGGTGGGAATTTCTCTGAAGGCGTTCCTGGCTGAAATTTTCTTTACAACAGCTCATATATGAAATATATGTACTCTTTCAGGGGTTCTTTTCTGGTTGATGGTGAACTTCCCCAAAAAGAGAGGAATGATATTTTCCCTGGCATCTTATAATTAGTATAATGAGTGGCACATTGAAGTACCTCAAAGTAATTTTGAATCACACTGATAAAAGTTATTTGCCTTTATCCACTTACATTGTGTGTATTCATGTGCTTAATCTTTTACCTCTCTTCTTGTTGATGTTGACTTGGGTCATTGAGTACGATACCATAAACTGTGGTGAGAGATGATTGAATGCTTGAATGGGAGCTCCCACCATTAGGGGTGCTTTGGGCTGCAACACAGGAAAGTCTGCAGTGAAGACACCAGAGTAGAAGGGATTTAGTCTTTGATACAGTGATCCATCAATATCATTGGTCTCTCTGGTTGTTACAGCGTTTCCCTCTGCCATCCATAGATTTATTTGTCAACACATGACAGCTGTCACAGATTGCTGCTGACATGCCAAGCATCACATCTTCATTTAGCCATTTTTGAAGAAGAAAGAAAACACATGGAGTAAAAAAGCAGAGTTTCTTTTTTATTGTATTCATTTTATTTTATTTTTTATGGTGAGAATACCGTACAGAGGAGTTACAATTACGTGGGCAAGATGACGAGTACATTTCTTATCAAGCAAAGATGCTGAACAGAGGGATTACAGCTCCATGAGTAAGGCAATGAGTACATTGCTTGTTGATCATTGTTACCCCTTCCCTTGTTGTTGTTCCACTATCTCTTCCCTCCTCCACCTCCCACACTCCTCCCCACCCCACCCCATCCCCATCTGAAGTTGTGAAGTTCATTTCCAATATACTGTCTTGTGAGTAACATTGTTGGAATGGGTCATTCTCTGTCCTTGCTTCAGTGTCTTATTATTCCCCTTCTTAGACTGCATTTGCTCCAACCAGTCACATAAATATGGTTAGTTAATGGCACAAAGAGCTGGAAATGTACTTACATGAGGGACGAGCATAAAAATTTGAAAATTGTGTTAAAGCAATTAATAACCATGTATATATTAGACTGTTTCAGCTAAGCTGCAATGGTTTGGAATCCAAGCTACTCAGGAGGCTGAGACCTGGGGATTGCTGTTTCCAGCCCAAGTAAGAAAATCCATAGACTCTTATTTTCAATTAATCACCAAAAATTAATCACTTGAGCTGTCGCTAGTCTTGAGCAAAAACATTCCAGGAAGTGCCCAGGTCTCAAATTCAAGCCCCAGGACAGGTGAAAAATAGAAAGAATGAAAGACAGAATGAAAAACAGAAAGACAGAAAGACAGACAGATGGACAGAAAGGAAGAAAGAAAGGAAAGAAGGAAGGAAGGAAGAAAGAAAGAAAGAAGAAAAGAAAGAAAGAGAGAGAAAGAGAGAGAGAGAAGGAGGGACAAAGGAAGAGAAGGAGCCAGAAAGAAAGAAAAATAGAAAGAGAGAAAAAGAATAGAAAGAGAGAAAAAGAGAAAGAAAGAGTGAAGGAAAGAAAGAAAGAGAAAAACACAAATGGAAAAGAAAATCAAGTTTCTATTCATAAAGAATCAGAGAGATTGGCTCCTGAATAACAAAACTGAGCAGTCACAAATCAATAGTCCATTTAGGAACTCAATCCCAAGCTCAAATGTCCCCCTAGATTTGAGAGGATGGAAAAGCAGACAAATAGCCCATGAATCATTACCTGGAGAAATAGTTCAATGTATGGAGACAATTATCATCAGTATCAGTTAGGTCCAGTTAGATTTTAAGTGTGGCCCATGGGTAGAACGGTGGCCACTGTTAGATACACAGCATCAGGGTAGTGTCACAAGCTGGTGCTTACAAAAATTAGGACAGTAGCCAGCTAATGCAAGGTCTGTTCTGTAGAGTATTCCTGCCAGAAAACATAACTCAGGGGAAAAAATAAAGAGGCTATCACCAAAATAGGAAAAGGCATAATTGGGTGTGTAAAGTACAGGGTAAAATTACAAGAAGAAATCATGGGGTTCAGTAGTTCTCAAGTCTATTTGCCCTTAGGCCTTTGTATCTAAGGAATAGCTTGAAAGCTTAATTCAGCCAAATACATTTTGGTAAATGTTTCCTAATCATGAATACTAATCATAGGGGAAAAAACCTGGGTTTCTGGTGAGATTTTTTAAATAAGTTTTTTTATTGTGAGAATACTGTACAGAGAAGGGGTTACAGTTACATGAGCAAGGTAATGATACATTTCTTATCAAGGATTGTTGTCTCCTTTGTTTTTCCCCTACCATCCCTTCCCTCCCATCTCAACAACTACATCTCCCCTCATCTGCCAACCCCCCCCCCCGCCGAAATTGTAAAGTTTGTTTTCAACATAGCATCTTGTACATCTCATTGTTGCAATGGGTCAATCTGTATCCCTGTTTAAACAATTTGTTCATTCCCTTCACCTCCCTAAATCATACCAACATCAAATACAGTGAAAACAAGGGTTATACCGTGGAGGAGGGACATACAAATCAACAAAAAAAACACATAGTATCTTATAAATATGTTAGAAACAATAGCAAGAAAGAAAAAAACCACTTGTGTCCTTATCTTGGGGTTCATTTCACTTCACCTTATCTGACCTTTTCTGCTTGTCTCAGATATATACTAGTTATTGCAAATAAGGGAAAACATGGGACCTATGTTTCTTTGGGCCTGGCTTACTTCACTTAATGTAATTTTTTCCATTTCCTAACAAATGGGGCAATGCCATTCTTTCTGATGGAGGCATAGAATTCCATTGTGTATATATATCACATTTTCTTGATCCATTCCTCTACTGAGAGGCAATCCCACTTTTGGGCAGTGGGCATTTACCCAAATGATCACAAACAAGACCATACTAAAGCTACCAGCACAGCCATGTTTATTGCAGCATTATTTACCATAGCTAAGATATGGAACCAACTCTGGTGAGATTTTTTTAAGCACTACTTTTGAACACAGATAACAGAACAAAAGAGTGATTAATAATTAGTATCTGGACACAACGTCAAATGTGTCACTAAATTTAATTGATCAAACGAACATAAACAATATGGACGTTTGAGCTGGAGGCTGGTGACTCTTGACCCAAAAATGCCAGAAGTGGCACTGTGGCTTAAGTGGTAAAGCACTACCCTCGGGTGAAAATGCTCAGGGACAGAGCCCAGGCCCTGAGTTCAAGCCCCAGATCTTATAAAATAAGTAAGTAAATGAAGTCCTCTAGAACTAGGCAGGATCTTCTCTTTTTAAAGGTTGCATTATAGTGCATAAGTAGATGTGTGTGACTTTTTTATTATTCCCTAATGTGTTGATGGACATGTAACCCGTAGATGTTTTCTGTATTTTATGTCATGTGAATGTGGCTGTGATAAGCAAGAGAATGCATGTAGATCTTTGACACACTCATTCCTTTTCTCTCCCTGAAATATTATAGATACCTAACAAGGGATTGCTGGGCCATTGGTAATTGTATTTTTAATTTGTTTTAAGGGATTTACTATGCTTTTCATCATAGTTGTCTTCTCACTAACAGGGTAAAGAGGTTCTCTTTTCTCCCTACTATCACCAACAGCTATTAACCTGTTGTCTTTTTGAAATAGAGAATGAAATAGTGATTGCTAAAAGTTTGACAAAGATATGGAAGGAGAATGTGTAGTGAATTTTCATTTAAAAATTTTTTGACTAGTTGTGTAAAAGGGCTTCAATTCCACATGTCAATTTGCAAGTTCAAGGCATCTTGGTTATGGTCTCCCTTCCATCATTCTCTCCCATCTGTCCCAGCTCCACCCATCCCCTTAAGTTACTTGATTCCAATTTACATATGTGTATTTACTATGATGACTTATGTGTTCACCCTTCCTCTCACCTTTCTCTCCTCTTAAGCAGTATCCTCTTCAGACAAAACATGCCATATTGTTAAGCTATAACTTAATTATTCAGAGGAGTTACACCACTGGAATCCACTCTTGCATGTATGATACTTTAGTAAATTTGTGTGTATATGCATATGACTGCATATGTTTTCATTTCTGTTTATATTTTAGGTTCAACTTCCACTTATAAGAGAAACAGGTGCCCTTTGTCTCTCTGAGCCTTAGTATTTCTTTGAACATATTTTTCTTTCAGATATGTAAACAAGTCTAAATAGCTAGTGCATAATTTAAGTACTCACAATAACATTGGCATCATATATTAGGGTCTGTTTTGTTGTTGTTGTTTGTTTTTATCAGTTGTGGGGTTTGAACTCAGGGCCTGGGTGCTCTCCTTGAGGTAGATCAGCTCTAGGCTAACACTATACCACTTAAGCCACAGCGGTTAAGTGGAGATAAGAGTCTCACAGACTTTCCTGCCCAGAGGAGCCTCAGATCTCAGTCACCTGAGTAGCTAGGATTTAACACCAGTTAAACTAGTACATTTTTAAAATAATTTTTAAATTATCTTTAAGTAGTTGTAGAAAGGGGTTTCCATTCAACTTGTCAGTTTGTGAGTGTAATGCATCTTGATCAGTGACATCCCTTTCATAATTCTCCCTCATTCTCTGCAACTCCACTCATCCCCTCACTTTTCCTTGACTTTTGATAAATGACTAGGTTATGGACTTCTCCTGTAACTAGGGGACTAGGCTGAGACCTACATAAGATGATGGATATGGGGGCTGGGAAGGTGGCTCAGTGGTAGAGTGCTTGCCTTGCATGCTCGAGGCCTGGGTTCGATTCCTCAGCACCACATAAGCAAAAAGAAAAAAGCCGGAAGTGGCGCTGTGGCTCAAGTGGTAGAGCACTAGCCTTGAGCTCGAGGCCTGGGTTCGATTCCTCAGCACCACATAAGCAAAAAGAAAAAAGCAGTGGCGCTGTGGCTCAAGTGGTAGAGCACTAGCCTTGAGCTGAAGAGCTGAGGGACAGTGCCCAGGCCCAGAGTTCAAGCCCCACGACCGGACCAAAAAAAAAAAAAGATGATGGATATGTTTCTTTGTATACGTATGTGTATGTGTGTGTTATAGTATGTTGTAGACCTAATTATATACAATAAAATATATTTTCCCAACAATAAGAACCTAATTGAAGGATACATAAGCCTCCGGTTCAATTGGGACAAATTGGAACAATGAAATATTATAATTAATACTGTTGATAAAAAAGCATATGCTTATTGAAATAAACAAGAAAAAATCAATCTATTTCGATATAAGTACATCAATAAATAAGATACATATTTAACGAAGAATAGCATATTTGCATAGCTTCAGAGTGCCTATTCACAAAATACATATTAATTAGAAGAAGAAGAAGAGTAAATTTACAGAGAGGAAACTTGTCATGTGCTATTTTAATCAAGTAGTCAATTTAAACATCATTAGCTATTGGTCAGCCCGATAATATGAAATCAGAAGAAGAAGCCATGATATAGCTTATATATAATCAGAATCTAATTACAGATAAATGGCAGGAAATCCCATGTTGAAATGTATCCCAATAAATAACTGCCTTGCCATGTCTCAGAGCGGGAACATCATAAAAGTCAAGGAATATGGAAGAAATGTTTGGAGTTGAAGGAAATGAAGGACCTAGGGCAGCTTCATTAAATAATTAATTCTTCCTTGGATCCTGTTGTCACAGAGGACAGCATTGGGACTTTTGGTGACACTTGAAGGGACCCTGAGGATTAGGTAAAAGCAATGTAACAGTTCATTTCTGTAGCATAACAATTATATGTGGTCTAAACAAAAATGTCCTCATTTGTGGGCAATATGCATGCAGTATTGGAGGCTAGCAGAATATCAGTTAATAACATACTTCCAAAGATTTTGAGATAACACATTCCATGTACTCTATAGATATCTTTCCCGAAAGCTTAGAGTTTTTGATTTTATAATCATTAAATAAAACTAGAGGAGAAGGAGCAACAAGATACAATGGTGTGTTCTGTGTGAGGATCAAATGCAAATGTCATTCCTGGATGAAATGCACTTCCTACCAAGGCTGCTGGCTTCATTTGTGAAGGCTACTAGACCAAACATTTGTTTTGCATGCCATGTTCAAAGATGAATTTGATTGTTGTAGGTAGACTATGTTTAACCTGGAGACTTGGAATTCATACAAGCATCATATAATCAGGCAACTTAGTTTTGGAGTTTATGTTTCAACTGTATATTACTCTTAGAGAAATATATCATATTGTACTATGTTCTTGGAAATATTTTGATTTACTTTGCAATGCTCACAATTAATTATACATATGCCCAGTTTGACCTGAGGGTTGAAATGAATTATGGCCAGTGTTCCAGCTGGTGTTCCTGAATTATGGCAAGGACTGAAACTCTGGTTGCCAGGCACCTGAGATCAGAGCATCCAAAACAACACTCTAGAGAGTTCCTGAAATGAGAATTTTTTAAAAAGTTGCTCAAATAATTATTACTTTGGTGAGTCTGTCAATTAATATCTTTATATTTGGAAATATTCTCCTAAATTAAATTGCTTCCCACATGCAAAGATCAAATTTAATAATCTATCTAGTGTCTCTTCACTTAAGAAGTATTGGGACTAGGAAGAAAATGCAAATTTTAGTCCATTCCTTCTGCCATAATAGCTTCTTTTGGAAGTGGTTCACATAAATCTTAATAATTTTTGGCAAGACTGCAATTGAACTCAGGACATAGGCAGGTGCTCTGCCACACAAGCCCCCTCCTTTAGCCCATTTTGCTTTAGGTAGTTTTCATAGAGGGTCTAGACTTGTATCTACTTATATATTTTTTATAATTAGGTCAATAGGTATATGCTACCACATGCAGATTTTATTGGTTGACATGGAATCATCAATTTTTCACCAAGAAACACTTGAAATTTGATCTTCTCAATTTCTGCATTCTGAGTAGTTGGGGTTATATTACAGGTGTGAGCCACAAGTGTCCCAACTACTTTGGATGCCTTTTGAGGCTGTGAAGGGCATATTTAAGGTGCCAACAGAATCAGAGATGATGGAGACTCTGTCACAGACAGCATTTTCTTGCAAAACAGAGGGGTGAACAAGATTCCTTGAACATCTTTCCACTTAAAGAACTGACTCCATTCATAGAGATGTCACCTTCCAACTCTTATCACCTCCCCAAAGCCCCAGCAGATAATGCCATCATCTTAAGGTTTAGATTTTACTGTATGAACTGAAACTATTCAGTGGTGTCAGGACTTACTATATAAAGGTAGCAATTACCTATCTAAAAAGCTCCTCTGATAATGGTAAAGGCAGCTATCACTAAATGTGGACAGTTGCAAATACTATGGAAAGCCAGTGGTTGACTTTCTAGAAGATTGTTCACATGACATATCTCTTTCCATGTTTGCTGAAATTATTTTAAGTTGCTAGAAGTTATAGAGATTTTAAAAATTATCTACCTATCTATCTATCTATCAGACCAGAGAAACTGTGTTCATGTTAAGATTTGAATCAAAGTTCTTCCTCCATCTCTTTACGACTTGGCTGTAAAAGTTGTGTGCTAATGGCAGAAAGACTCATATCCGGTCAGTGACACACTTGTGGTTCCTAAAACATTAGAGCCTTAGCCATTTATGTTGCTTGGTCTCATTCATAAATTGTAATTCAGGCCCTGGACAGTCCTACCAATGTCTCATTAAAAATTCAAATGAAGAATCAGATAATAGCCAGCTTTCTCCAGGAACAAACATAGATTTTTTTCTTTTCTTTTTTAGCTCATTTTTATGTCTAGAATGTAGTATTAATAGAAATATAGCAAGGACCCAAAGTATCCTCTTTATATGAAGATGGAGTATTAAGAAATCAGTATTTGCAAAATACTTTCAAAGAACAGATGAAATAAAAATGCTAAATATAATTATTACTATAAAATTATAACGGGATCACTTAGATGAGTCACTTCAAAGCTCTTCATTAAACCCTATTAGATACTATGTTTATTAATTCATTAAACTCTACTTCAAATGCCAGATAAATAATATGCATTATTAATATGTCATAAGCTAAATGGAATAATGCCACACAGAACTATTACTTTTGAAGTGTCTCACAGATATTAACAAATTCATGAATACTATTCTTTCAAGGCCACTTTCAATAATTTACAAATACTGAAATCAATTCACATATGCATGTATGTATGAATATATCAAGTACATATATGTATATATATGTCTACATACATTTATATATATATATATATATATTATATGACAACTTCCAAGAATCAAAGAATCTTTTTTGTATGCTTTTATCGTAAAAATACTGTACAAAGGGGTTACAGTTACATCAGCAAGGTAATGAGTACATTTCCTATTGAGCATTGTTGCATCCTCTTTTGTTTTCTCCTTACCATCCCTTCCCTCCCACCTCCACAGCTACCTCCCCCCCAACCTGCCTTGTACATCTCATTGTTACAATGGGTCAACCCGTATCCTTATTGAAGGATTTTGTTTTTTCCCTTCCCCTCCCCAAATTAGAGAAGAGTATATACAGGATGCAGGGCACCAACATCAAATACAGTGAAAACAGGGGTTATATCATGGGGGAGGAGCATAAAAAGAAACAAAAAAACACATGGTACATTATATATAAATACAGTAGGAACAATAGCAAGAAAGAAAAAAGATATTTGTGTCCCTCTCTTGGGGTTCATTTCGCTTAACATCATCTTATATGGTCACATGTACATAGCTTTTGACCTTTTCTGCGTATCCTACACATGTACTAGTTATTGCAAATAAGGGAAACCATGGGACCTATGTTTCTTTGGGCCTGGCTTACTTCACTTAATATAATTTTTTCCAAGTCTTTCCATTTCCGAACAAATGGGGCAATGTCATTCTTTCTGATGGAGGCATAGAATTTCATTTTATATATATTCTTGATCTATTCATCTACTGAGGGGCTGGGTTGGTTCCATATCTTAGCTATGGTAAATAATGCTGCAATAAACATAGCTGTGCTGATACCTTTAGTATGGCCTTGTTTGTGATGGTTTGGGTAAATGCCCAAAAGTGGGATTGCTGGGTCATAGGGGAGCTCTATGTGGAATCTTTTGAGGAACCTCCATACTACTTTCCAAAGTGGTTGAACAAATTTACTCTCCCACCCACAATGCAGTAGGGTTCCCTTCTGTCCACATCCCCTCCAGCATCTGTTGTTATCAGAGTTCTTGATGATAGCCATTCTAAATGGGGTGAGGTGGAATATCAATGTTGTTTGGATTTGAACTTCTTTTATGGCTACAGAGGTTGAGCATTTCTTCATGTGTCTTTTGGCCATTCTTATTTCCTTTTCAGAGAATCAAAATTCTGAGCTTTCTTTGGGTATTTATTGGGTTGTGCTTGTCCGATGGTCTCATGTCTTCAGCCCCTCAGCAGTACTTGATTCCTCAGTGACTATGCTTTCCTGGGAGCCCAAGTAGGGCTACATCTTTTGGATTTCCTCTCAGTCTATGCGGGTGCTAGGATTCTAAATTTCTGAATCAATTCCTAAATCCATTGTGACTAGGAACTTTCCCACTCTCCAAAGTATGGTTGGTAGCTTTCTATTGTACCTTAGTTTTTGCAGGCTGGCACCTTTTTTTTTCCTTTTTTTTTGTTTTCTATTTATATTTCAGTTTAGGTAAAGTTTCACACTGATAGCAATCATTTTCAAAAAGGAAAGAAAGTCAAAATCATGACTCCCCACATGTTAAAATTTTTGTTTTACTTACTAATGAGAGAACTAGTGAGAAGCTGCCATCAGCTCGAAGAAGACTCTGAAGAAGCACAGGTATATTTATAATGAGGAATATTAAAATAAATGTGCGAACACAGGCAGAATTGATTTCCTGCACAGTGAGCAAGGTAGCTCAGCTGATCCTCCACCAGATAGGATGGATGTATAGGTCTATGGACAGGCATTAACTTTGCATTCCTATTAGTGATTGGTAGTTCACAGAGGCATGAAGTAACCATCACAGAATCCATACCAGATATTATAGACTATTACAGATATTAAAGCATGTTAAGACAATGCTTAGTTTTCCATTTCCATGTATTCCAGTGGGGAAGGAATCATATTTTCATGATCCATCAAATTTAAATATGCATACTCATTAGACACTATTGGATAATGAACTGCATATCTTATAAGTGGGGACAGAAGGGAGAAATGGAGAGAGTGATGGAAGGGGAGACACGGTTCAAAAGAATTGTACACTTTACTCATTACCTGACTCATGTAACTATAACCCTTTCATATATCAACTCTACAATAACAATTCAACCTCAAAAACATATGCCTATCCCCACTCACCATTTTTTATTTTCCAAATGCACTATATTAGATAAAGTCAAATGTGTCTATTTTCCTATCAATCCAAATTGATTTGCTTTCAAATTTAGGAGAGTGTTTTGTTCACTAGTTTTGCAGTAGTGAGGTCTTGTGAAGGAAGGATTTCCCCGCTAGAGCCACACACCCACCCCTTTTTGCCTTACTAATTTTCTCAGATATATTGTCATGTTTGTGACATGTGACCTTCCTACTAAACCTCTTAAGTAGCTAGAGCCACAGGAGCATATCGCCAATGACAAGCTTATTTCACAGAGAGATGATGCTTGGTTTACATTTCACCCAGGATGGCCTCCAACCACAATCCTTCTCATCTCCATATCATCAGCAGTTGGGATGACAGACATGAGTCCATGCCCACAGCCTCCAAGAGCCTATGAATGGCATAACTCAGGCTGCTTGAATTTTCTATTTTGCTGCTGTGTGTTGTCATCCCTTTTCTTTTTCCCCCTCTCTTTGCATTTTAATGAGTCCGAAAGGTCACAAGTGGATGCTCATAAAGCACAATTGTCAATAGGAAGTAGTCTTAGAAATATCTCATCTGTGCAGTTCTACAAGGATTTACAAAATGACCCAACAGTTTCCCTGGCTTGTCACCTGCAGAGATCAAGTGCATCAAGGAATTTCTGGGAGTGAATTATTGAGGGCATAGTCCTCTCCTGTTCAGGATCACTATTACCTTTAGATGTTCCTGGTCTGCCTTGCCCTCCCTTCCTCTCTCCCTTCCCCCCCTTTACTCTTTCTTTCTCTGTCCTCTTAGTCTACTGCTCAGGCTATGCTAGCAAACCAGTGTGTCTTTCTCTGTCCATGGTCCACAGTAATTCCAATATTGCTTTTCAACACTTATCCACTGTCACCTGATAAACAAAGATATTGTTTGTGTAATTTCCATTTCTGATGGCCAGCGCAAAAATTCATGGAAAAGCGTGGCTTATATGATATGTCTATGATCTGTGTTTGAATGGTGATGCTTTATGCAAGTCTTATATCTTCTGTTTAGACCGTATAACCTGTAACATGGGTTAAAATAAGATTTTTGTGTTGATCTTGGCCTCAAAATCCTTTCCATTTCTCCAAATCTCTTTATAGCATACTGTTTTTTTTACTTTCCTGTCTCCTGAGATACTCTGCCTCCTTCAGCCGTAGCAACTGGAGATAAAAGCTGTCAACTTGCATCAAAACATAGTTTAAAGGTATTTGAGTGGCAGCCAGACAATTTCTGAAAAATCAGTCTTTAAGGTCAGCAATTTGATCAGTGAAAGGCAGAGAGATATTGAAACTGTATTTACATGACACTTTAAATAGGGCTGAGCAAGAGCAATTGCCTAGCATGAAGAATGGATAATATAGAAATTTGGATGTATAATACTTGTTTTTTTACCTCTGCTGTTCTTAGCCCTTCAGCTGGCTGCTATGGCCATTGAAGAATAACTTTTAGGAAAGCCATGGATGGGTCAAGTACTCTATAGATTAGGGAGTTATAAGTCAGGTGGGGGAATAATGAGAGAAATGGATAATATTACATGAATAACAAGTAGATGTATTCAGCCATTTCTCATTTCTAGGGACACAAAAGAATGTGTGATTTCTCAGCCTTCACTATGTTCCAACTTCCAGGAATACACAGTTCTGGAAAGTTCACATTAGCCAGCCATCAAGTGTCGTTGATGTCCACATACTTTCTACAAATATATCAGTGCATATCCTGGAAAATCCTATGGAAAAATATGATTTAGTTTCTCATTAAAGCAATGCGTAGCATCGAAGTTAAGCAATGCTGAATAAGGCAGAAAAAAACCCTGCTTTTATTCAAGAAGTAACTCTATAGTAATATGGAAGAGGATCCAGGGTAAATTGAGTTTAACTTTGCCAGAATGAAAGGCAATAGACCTTTCATTTGAAGCATGTAAGTTTGCTGGGCTATATAAGTTGGTTGGATCATCCAGGTTTGCTGATAGATATTTACCCAGAAGAAGTACAGGTTATCCTAACTCTACTTCATGGTAAGGGGTACAAATTTTAAAAGTTAGATCTTAACTCTATAGTGACTGAAAGACAGCTAGAATTATATCCTTGCAAGTTTGCATTCAGAGAGAAACATACCCTCATCCCCCAACACAGACATGTATGTAGCCAGTACTTGAGGAAAGTTATATCCCAAAGACCAAATGTGTTATTACTTTTCTGGCAGTGCTTGGGTTTGACTCAGTGCCTTGTAATTGCAAGGCAAGTGCTCTACCACTTGTGACTCTCCATCAGCATTTTTTGCTTTAGTTTATTTCTTAGTCGAGGTCTCAATTTTGCCAAGGGCTGACCTTGCATTATGATCCTTTAGCCTCTACTTCCTGTATTTCTAAGATTACAGGGGTGCAGTTTATTTTAGAGAGGATCTCATCAACATTTTTTGCCTTTGAAGTTGGGATTATAGGCATATACCACTAGTCCCAGCCATAGCAATGACTTTTAGTTGCATCCTTAATCTGCTAGAAGCCGTAGTAAAGTATGGTTATGACATGGTGGGGCAAGAGTTTGGAAGCATTGGTTACTGCTGGGATTTATTTTCGAGTTTGTGAAAGATATACTTTTAGAAATTACCTACAAGTGACCTTATCACTGTAGTGGTGGCCATTAGTACTAGACAAATGCTTTTATAGTGGATTGTAAGCTTGTCAAAGACTCAGCTATGTAACATAAGACTTCCTGGAAAACTTCCTCTGTTCAGTCAATCAGGCCAGATAAGCATGGGGCCAGGTGGGACTCTTGAGAGTTCTTAGTGTCCACTGAAAACATTAAAAATATCCATAATCCTAATAAATAATCACCTGATTCCCTAAAAACTTAGGGTGTGTGTGTGTGTGTTTCTTTATAAGCCCTACAATGTGTTTCTTATTCTGGATATTTTGTAATAGCCATAAGGATCTTTACTTAGAAGTTTATCTCCACTGCTATTCATTAACCAGAATATAATCTCTGGGCTTTGCTTGGAGTGATCAGTTTGTCCTACATAGCTATTAATGCTTTAAAAATATTCAGGTACTTAATATACTGCCTCTTAATGTATAGCATGTTGTAAAAAGATCAACAAAACCAAGACAAAATAGAAAGTTATTTGACCTCACTCTTCTAATGTGAAAGGCTCATCTTTCTCCTTACCTGCTAATGAAAATTGTCACAAAATGATATTCAAACCTTGGAGAAACTGACCCATGTTTGGACAAATCTCCAGTGATTCTCACATTGAGGATCATAGGTACATTAAATACATTTCAGAAACATAAGGCTCATGTATTCACAGCTTTTATGCAACAATGATTAGCTAGTGCAATCACTTGCAGTGACACAAAAGATTGGTGTACAGTTTTTCTCTTAATGAAGGAGAAGTTTCTATAATCATTTTAATATTTACTTGATAAGGATATAGGCCTTTTAAAACAATAAATGAATAAGATTCTGTGGTCCTTTAACTTTTTGGAAAGAGATGCTTAGACTACTCCTACTCCTAACATGATTGATGTGTCCAAACACAGCCTGGCTTTATACACTTTTTTGAGGGACACTAATGTATTTGTAGCCCACACATTGTGGGAAAGTCCTTTCATATACTTAGTACATTTAATTCAGTTCATTTTTCATGCAAAGCTTATAACCTAAAGGAGGATACAATTTGTCTTGTATTTAGGAAAGCAGGAACTTAAAAGTGACCATACCAAGAATAGAAAAGAAGAGCAAGGAAATCAGGCAAGCCTATATTTAGTGTCTTAAAAAAAGATGACATAGCAAAGTGAGGTATGGGGGTGGGGAGGTATGGCACTTGAGAAAAGGGAGAGAAACTACTGCAGGTTGCAAAGTCATAACAAAAGGTGGATTTGGAGACAATGTCTGTGCAACAATGAATTAGGAGCTTTCCAGATTAGATATCAGTATTTGATCATAAAGAGAGGAAGAGCCAAAGTAAAGAAAAGTAAATAAGGCAAAATAAAATATCATAGTAGTTAATGCCCATAATCCCAACTCCTCAGGAGGCTGAGATCATGGTTCAAGGCTACCTCAGTCAAAAAATTCATTAGGGACCCCATTACAATCAATAAAACAAAATTTTGGGGAGCATGGATAAACTGTCTTATAGTCTCCTAACATAAAAGGCTTTGTTGAGATTGGATTTTTGACCATATCAATATCACCCAATTACAAGACCAGTGGTTCCTGCTATTATATAAATATAGCATACACTAGATGCAATGTCAGAGATAAGGTATAACTTTGAATTATTTTTCTTTCAATGAGATACTATAGTAGCCAAACTTTTTAGCTGGAAATCAATCTAGAGGAACATCTAAGCCAGCTGATCAAATTATATGTACAGTTTTGAGAAATTGTAAAGTAAAACTCTAAGTACCTTTTTCTCCTCACAGGATGTGATTTTAGGTGACAACACATCATGGAGACATGTTGGGAGTCCATTCCCTCTTTATTATTATTATTATTATTTTCTTCTTTCAGTAGCTTAAACTAAAGGCCTGGGCAATGTCCCTTAGCTTTTGCACTTGAGCCACAGCATCACTTCTGGATTTTTGATGGTTAATTAGAGGTAAGAGTTTCATGGACTGTCCAGCCTGGGCTGGCTTCAAACTATAATCAGGTCTCTGTCTCCTAAGTAGAGAGTACTATACAGTCACATTACACCAGTGCTGAGCTTAGTTTCCCATTTAAGGTTGGCAGAAGAAATAGAATGAGAAGTTTTAAGGTGTACTTTCATTCTCAAGCATTTTTATTTTTTCTGTCATGGGGCTTGAACTCTGGGCTTGGGTACTGTCCCTCAGCTCTTCAGCTCAAGGCAAGGACACTACTGCTTGAGCCACAGAGCCACTTCTGGTTTTCTAGTGGTTTATTGGAGATAAGAGTCTTGTGGACTTTCCTGCCCAGGCTGGCTTTGAACCATGATCCTCAGATCTTAGCCTCCTGAGTAGCTAGGATTACAGGTGTGAACCACTGGTACTGGGCCCATTCTCAAGCATTTTATCTCTCATTACAGACTTTTTTGGCAGGTAGTTATGATTCCATATAAATCATATTTAAATCAAGGGTTGGATATGATCATCAAATTTACTGTGCAGGCTTCTGAATATTGATGTCCATCTCTAAACAAAATGAGCAAGGATGACCAAACCTATGTTAAAACAATTTAGAAATATGCCAGGCATTGGTAGCTCATGCCTATAATCCTAGCTATTCTGGAGGCTGAGATCTGATCAATCACGGTTCACAGCCGACCCAGACAGAAAAGTCTGTGAAACTTGTATCTCCAATTGACTACCAAAACAAAAATTCAGAAATGGAATTGTGGCTCAAGTGGAAAAGCACTTGTCTTGAGAAAAATTGTTCTAAGAGAGCAACTGGCACAAAAAAAAATAAAAATCAGAACTAATAACATTTAGCCAAGTACTGCTGGCTCACGCCTATAAACCTAGCTTCTCAGGAGGCTGAGATCTGAGGAGCACACTTCAAAGCTAGCCTGGGCAGGAAAGTCCATAAGAGACTCTTATCTCCAACTGACTACTAGAAAACTGTAAGTTGCACTGTGGCTCAAAGTGGTAGATTGCTATCCTTGAGCAAAAAGAGCTCAAGGACAGTGCCCAGACCCTGAGTTCAAGCTCCATGACTAACAAAAAGAAAAAGAACATATTAATTCATAATCCTTACAGCATGAAGTATAATATTTGAGAAAAAAATCACTCTACAGTAATGGCAATAAATGTATGATAATGGTAGTGGGGATAAATATACATAGTCAACCTAGATTTCTTTTGCATATATGCATAGCACAATAAGAAGTAAATGGATATTGTAAAGAATGTCTGTCAGAAATTCCCATCAGTCATTTCTTCATTCTATGTTGATTGTTTTCTTGCACTGTGCACATTTTTTCCATCAATACAAAGGTAAATAAAAGTCTCCTTCCAAGGAACTATATAATCCAGTACAAAGACTGTCTAGGCAACTGTATATAGTAATGTAATAAATGGTATATCAAGGGAAAACATCATGGGAAATAATCATACAGGAGGAAACTTTGTGTAGCTAAAACTTTTTTTAAATTTTATTTTGTTACAAAGATCCTGTACAGAAGGGTTACAGTTACATGAGTAAGGCAATGAATACATTTCTTGTGGAGAATTGCTACCCCTTCCCTAGTTGTTCTCCCACTATCCCTTTCCTCAGCTGAAACTTTTGATATCATAGAAGCCTGTCTGTTCATGAAAAAATTATCTATATGACCTGGGTGCTGGTGTTTGTGCTCAGCCTCTCAGGAGGCTGAGATATGATGATTCTGGTTTAAAGCCAGCCTGGGCAGACAAGTGCATGATACTTTTACGTGCAATTAGCAAGTAAAAAGCTAGAATTGTAGGTATGGCTCAAGTGGTAGAAGGCCAGATTTGAGGGGGAAAGCCAAGTGAGAGTGTGAAGACCTGAGTTCAAGCCACGGTACCAACACACACACACACACACACACACACACACACACACACACACACACACACACAAGAATTTGTATATGTCTTCGCCAAAAAAAGAGAAGTAGAAATGTAATGTGTGTCAAGCGGTAGAGTATCAATCTTGAAAGAAAAAGCCAAGCAAGTGTACAAGGACCTGAGTTCAAGCCTTGGTACACACATATACACTGATACAGACATAGATGTGTGCACACACATGCACGCACGCACATATGTGTTTGTGTGCATGTGTGCACACAAATGTGTGCACTCACACATGTCTTTAAGAACCAGAGAAAAGAACAAAATGCCAAGGGTGGCTAATACTGTTGGTGATAATGATGTCTTACTTGCTCCACTGCCCATTGTACTATTTCTAAAGTAATAGATTTGTACTGTGTTCTGTCATGGCTGTTATTTTGCTGAAATCACTTTGATGTGTGAATGCAAAGAGACACACGAAAGGACACAGGAAGGAAGTGATAAGTTCTACCCCACAGGCTGCTGGCTGGTTCTCTATCAGATGTAATCACTCTGCTTTAGAATACTTTCAAAGACAACAGCAAGGCTTGAAAAGACTATTTTTGTTTCATCATGAATACACATGAGCCACTTTCCAGGTTGTGTTTGTAATTAATAGTAGGCCTGAGGTATCCTCACCTCTAAAAGATATTTAAATACAAAGACAGTCCTTGGGATTCATTAAGGCATTTGACTCAAAAAAACCACTTGGGAAATCACTTCTGTACTCAATGCAAGCGTCAGTGATAGTCCAGATGGCCACAGACACTGTAGAATCATCAGGAAACTGATGTATAAAGTGTCAGCTTCTGCCTTAGCATTTTTTGTTTGTTTGTTTGTTTTTGTCTGTCTTGGGGCTTGAACTCGGGACCTGTGTGTTGCCCCTGAGGTTTTTTGTATTCAAGATTTGCACTGTTCCATTTTGAGCCACAGTGCCACTTCTAGCTTTTTCTGCGTGATTAATTGGAGATAAGAGTCTCACAGACTTTCCAGACTTTCCTACCAGGGCGGGCTTTAATCCACGATCCTCAGACCTCAGCCTCCTAAATAGAATGCATTGCAAGCATGAGCCACTGTGCTCAGCTCTTAGTATGATTGATTATATGATTAGAAATCCTATACTATCACTGGAAATGACTATAGCAATTAGGTCCAAGTGATTTGATAAAGGAGACATGAACATGATAGAGATACACATTACACAGATTGTTAGGGCTTGAGGTAACATTTCAAGACAGGTGTAAGGTCACCATAATGCCACTTGGACCTCATGCACTTAAAGATATTACTCCCTGTGGCCTTTAGCATGTGATATGTATTCTATGGTCAAAATATAACTACAAAAGCCTCTATAGGGGCTGGGAAGGTGGCTCAGTGGTAGAGCGCTTGCCTTGCATGCCTGAGACCCTGGGTTCGATTCCTCAGCACCACATAAGCAAAAAGAAAAAAGCCGGAAGTGGCGCTGTGGCTCAAGTGGTAGAGCGCTAGCCTTGAGCTGAAGAGCTGAGGCCCAGGCCCAGAGTTCAGGCCCCATGACCGGACTCAAAAAAAAAAAAAGCCTTTTTTTTATAGTTCCATTTCAGGCAGGATGAAAGAAAGGAAAAGGAAGACTGAAAAGACTTCTTTCTAGAAGGTCTATTTCATGATTCCTCTCCATAAGCTCTTGTTGCCATTTGAAATAAAAAGTCCTATTCTTTCACTGAACAAGAAAAGAGATAATATTAAGTAGGTAGCTAGTTGTATCTAACCCCAAATGAGTAATTATCCTGAATTTAAAACGAGAAAAAGGGCCAAGCTCTGGTGGCTCACATCTGTAATCCTAGCTACTCAGTAGGCTAAGCTCTAAGGATCCAAGTTCCAAGCCATCCCTGGCAGGAAAATCTGTGAGAGTCTTGTCTCTAATTAACTATGGAAAACCAGAAGTAGCATTGTGGCTCAAAGTGAGAGAGCACTAGCCTTGAGCAACGGAGCTCAGGGACAGTGCCTAGTCCCTGAGTTCAAGCTCCACAACAGACCAAAAAAAAAAAAAAAAAAAAGAATCTACAAAGAATAATGGAGCAGAACAATGTTGTCACATAGGCAGTGAATGGTGACCATTTTCCCCAGGGAATCTTTGCTTTAAATGTTTAAATGGACAAAAATAGTTTGAGCCTGAGACTAAGCAAGTGCTTTGGCTAAGCCTTTTGGGGATGAATTGTATTAATTAATTGGAACTGAAATTTCAGCGTGAGGATAAACTAGCCCATGTGAGCAGGGAATGGGGAATCAAAAAGCACTATGAAGGAAGGGAATGTGAAAAGAGACTAGAAAATGAGTCTGAGCAACTTTTTCTAAAAGCAGCAACTTGAGGGAAAGTCTGAGTCTTGTGTTACAAATAGAATTATTAAAAAAAAAAAAGAGATTTGTAAGCCAGGCCCTGGTGGTTCATGCCTATAATACTAGTTACTCAGGAGGCTGAGATCTGAGGATCGCTGTTCAAAGCCAGCCCGGGTGGGAAAGTCTCATCTCCAATTAATCACCAGAAAACTAAAAGTGGCACTGTGGCTCAAGTGGTAAAGCACTAGCCTTGAGCTGAAGAGCTGAGGGGCTGTGCACACATGCAGAGTTCAAGCCCCATGACCAATAAAAACAACAAAATATTATTTCAATAACTCATAGCCCTTGGCTTCAATGAACATTTAGTGAGACAGAAGGTACCCATGGACCTTCTTTTTCTTTTCTTTTTTAAATATAGGGTTGCTTAGGTTAAAGGAGAACTTCAAGAATGTCCGCAATCCATCAGTGGTTTTGCAGCTTTGGCTCCAGAGATGTATTCTTCTCTAGGGAAGATATTCAATCATCATAAGTACTTGTAAATGATATTGGTAGGAATAACAGGAATATAAGGACTGCCTGAAGACGAAAGAGCTCGTTGCGTGGTTCAGGTTGGCTATATGTAACAGATGTGTTTCTACTAGACCTTCCATGTCCAAATAATATATGGACTTAAAAAAATAAATCAATGGCAAGAGGTACTCTCTGGGTAGGATAACCAACGTTCTGTCCAAGTCAACTAGTCTGTTGGGTTACTGACCTCAGCTGAATGTCAGATTTCCTTGGAAGCTTCCATCAACAATCCAGGCAGCTTTGCATATGGAACCATGTCCTACCCCTGTGTGGGGATGGCCACACATCATGACAGGAGCTGGGAAATCTCCCCCCAAGTTTGCAATTTGATATTTGCATACACTAAAGTCTACTTTTCTCCTACACTCTCCCATGCATTTATGCTTTTAAAAGTTTTTCCCTTACCATCCCTTTCCTCCACATCTCTCTTACTCCTCCGTCCAAAGTTGTAAAGTTCATTTTCTGTACAGTATCTTTACAATAAAAAAATATATTAAAAAAGTTTTTCTTCTTTATGAGGTTATCACTAGCTCTATGATTCTACTGAGCCTGTGCCATTTTTTAAACAACATTGAGATACCACCTCACCCCAGTTAGAATGGCTATAATCAAGAAATCTAATAACAACAGATGCTGGAGGGGATGTGGACAGAAGGGAACCTTACTGCATTGTTGGTGGGAGTGTAAACTTGTTCAACCACTTTGGAAAGCAGTATGGAGGTTCCTCAAAAGACTCCACATAGAGCTCCCCTATGACCCAGCAATTCCTCTTTTGGGCATTAACCCAAATGTTCACAAACAAGACCACACTAAAGCTACCAGCACAACTATGTTTATTGCAGCATTATTACCATAGCATTATTTACCATTATTTACCATTTTCCATAGCTAAGATATGGAACCAACCCCAGATGCCCCTCAGTAAATGAATGGATCAAGAATGGAATTCTATGCCTCCATCAGAAAGAATGACATTGCCCCATTTGTTAGGAAATGGAAAGGCTTAGAAAAAATTATATTAAGTGAAGTAAGCCAGGCCCAAAGAAACATAGGTCCCATGGTTTCCCTTATTTGCAATATCTAGTATATATCTGAGTCAAGCAGAAAAGGTCAGATAGGTTGATGTTAGGGAAATGAACCCTAAGATATGTATTCAAATATTTTTTCTTTCATGAGATTGTTTCTAACAACTTATAAGATTATTTCTTTGTTGCTTTGTATGTCCCTCCTCCACAGTATAACCCCTGCTTTCACTGTATTTGATGTTGTTATAATTTGTGGGGGGGAAGGGAAAAATCGTTTAAATAGGGATACAGGTGGACCCATTGCAACAATGAGATGTACAAGTCGTTATGTTGAAAACCAACTTTACAACTTTGGTGGGGGGGGAGGACTGGAGGAGGGCAGGAAAATGGGAAGGGATGGGTAGGGGAAACAAAGGAGGAGGCAACAATGCTTGATAAGAAATGTACTCATTATCTTGCCCATGTATTTGTAACCCCTCTGTGCAGTATTTTCACAATAAAAAAGAACTTTTTATTTTATTTTAAAGGTGATGTACATAGGGGCCACAGTTAAATAAAGTAATGAGTAAATTCTTTTCAAACAGTTATTCCCTCCCTTGTTTTCTCCCACTTTCTAACCCCCTGACTCCACTGCCCCCGCCCCCATGGCAAGTTGAGAAGTTCATTTCCAACAGTTTCTCGTGCATATCACCATTGTATTAGTTCAAACTTTGTCCCACTGTTTCTGTGATTCTCTTTCTCTTCCCCAAATCACATAAACTTATACAAGACAAAGGGTACAGAAATTAGAAACAGTACCCTACTCTAAAACTTTTATCCTTACTGTCTGCACTATCTCCTTTCCTTCATGTATTCTCTCCTTTGTGTGTGTGTGTGTGTGTGTGTGTGTGTGTGTGTCTGTGTGTATCTGCCAATAAATATAGTAGGTAATAAAACACTTGAGAGCTATAGTGTTTTTTCATCACTGGCGAATTAGCAACCATTTGCTAATGAAGATTTTCTCTTTATTACTGAAGGAAAAAGGCATTCTTTAATGAATGGGAAGGAAGATTGATTTCATCCACAGTAATTATGATTGGAAATGTGTCCCAAGCCCACTAGGCCCAAGCTATTTAAAGCGATCATATTAGCAGCACGGTTTAGCAGTTTTGGATTTATTCTTAATAATGTAGATCATTGTGATTAGACTGGTGTTTATGGTATAGACTATCTTCTGACATAAATAAAGTCTCAAAAATTAGATGCAATATTTTGCATACATTTCTCAGTTCCTTAGCGACTACATAATGACTAGCGACAAGCAGTAGTCCTTGAGGACCTTGTCATCAAAGTCCTCACCACCTGCAGTGACCTTATGAAAGCTCAGTCATCTGTCTTACAAGAGCACAACCCACTGAGGGAAATGCAAGCCTGAGCACTGAGGCTTATTTACAAAAACAAAAATAAAAAAAAGTAGTGCCAGGCACCAATGGCTCACATCTGTAATCCTAGCTATTTAGGAGGCTGAGAGCTGAGAATGACCAAAGCCAGCCCAGGCAGGAAAGTTCCAGAGATTCATATCCAATTAAATACACACACACACACACACACACACACACACACACACACACACACACACACACACCAAAAACAAAAACAACGAAAACAGAAATGGAGCTGTGACTCAAGTGTACAGTGCTAGCTAGCCTTGAGAAAAATAGTTCAGGAGCAGCACCCAAGCCCTGAGTTCAAGCCCTAAGACTGGCTCGAACAAACAACAATGACAACAACAAAACAAATAGAGTTCAGAATTCTCCACATGTCCTGGCATCCAGTTAGAGTCGTAAAATATCTCCCCCACAGATATGGGGAGATTATTTTACTTTGTTCTCTCTTCCTTGGTGATAATATTTTGTCATTTGTATATAAATCTTTATTACATCTCAGATATCTCTAGTGAGCTGTGGATGCTCATACATTTCCTTGAGAGCAACTTTTCCACAAGGGAAATGGCTATTTTCTTATGAATCTGTTCATTATCCAGGTTATAATTAGCAGTATAAACTCCAAACTCCATCAAATTCCATAGGTTAAAAAAAAATCAAGCCACAAAGACCACTGCTTCTTCCTTTATTTGCTAAGTTTAAAAAGAAATGTGACTCTATATCTCTAAGATCCATACATTTCCTTTCTTTTTTTATTGTGACAATACTGTACAGAGGGGTTACAATTACATGGGCAAGATAATGAGTACATTTCTTATCAAGCATTGTAGCCTCCTCCTTTGTTTCCCCTTCCCATCCCTTCCCATCCAATCCTCCCCGCCTCCCTCCCCACCAAAGTTGTAAAGTTCGTTTTAGACATACGACTTGTACATCTCATTGTTGCAATGGGTCCACCTGTATCCCTATTTAAACCATTTGTTTTTTCCCTTCCCCTCCACAAATTATAACAACATCAAATACAGTGAAAGCAGGGGTTATACCGTGGGGGAGGGACACTGGCATGGTCAAAGCTACTAACTAGAATTTACATGGATTAATGCTGAATAATTTCCACTCTGGTATTACCCTATGTTTAATCCCTTTAATCTTTTCAACATTGTACCTAAGATTCTTTATGACTGCAGATCTGATTTATGCCCGACTCCCACCCTTCACCTTGTACCATTTTAACCATCAATGACTTCCTGTTTCTCCACTTGTTTTCTCAAAATCCATTACCACATCTTTAACACTCTAGCCAATTGTTCTTTCTTTTACCTATATATGTAATACATATTGGCACAACAATTTAAAATACATGTTGTATAAAGGATTGGTTTAGAGGTGTGCTTGCACATCATAGAAGATCTTTTATGCAGTATTAATTCTAAATCAACACCTTTAAAAAGTTTCTATGAGGTTAAATGGCACTGGGCTGAAATGAAAAGAAACACGAGGTTTCTTGCTTCAGTCCACAGCAAAATGTCCCTTCATCCCTGTCCACCGTGGGTTCTACCATGCACAAACATGAAACAATTGAGTCCTGTGAACTCTGGAGTGGAAAGCCTTTCCTGAGGCCCAAAGGAAGCTCGCAAACTTGAGAGCTGGTTCTTATGGTTAGCTGCACTGTATGGAGCACACCAAGATTTTTGTTTTTCTACCAAGTATATGCCAGCCTCAGGGCTGTATCATAGTTTTAAGTGTAAACACTGCTGGGGAAATGGCTCTTCAGTGCCCGTGCTCTGTGGCCTACTTGAAGAATGATATCCCCACTTCAAAGACAGGGCTCAAAGGGACTAAAATTCCTTTCCACTGGTGACTTAGATTCAGTTCACAGTATCTCTGAACTGGAGTAGCCACTCATAGCCTGAGTGTTTCTGGACCAGAATCAAGGTTTTCATTATTATTATTATTATTTTAATCTTACAGAACTGAGATGGTAAGAGCAGAGGCAAATAAAGTTAAAGTGTTGACACTAGGGAGGAAGTAAGAGTGTGTCAGGTGGTATGTGGCATCCCAAGCCAGTCATCCTCAAGGCCATATCGGTGTGCGCATGGGCCAACAACCCTCTAAGTTTGAGAAGCTAGAATTAGTACTCAGTATCTTAGCATGTTTCAAATTTTTACAAGTTTTCTCATTCCCAGAATGAACTGTGATATCCCAGATAACTTAACATTTATAAGTATATTATTTACTTATAACTACACAGCAATATATCTGTAAGTAAATACATATACACATATACATACATATGTGTGCATGATAAATACATGTATATGTGTATACATATACTATATAAGTATTTATATGGACAGTTTTGCTAGTATTAAGTAATTGTAGAATGATTTAACAATTCACTTGTCGAAATTTTAAGGTGAAACTTGAAGTATGTCAAAATGTTTATATGAATAATTACTATAGATACTTTCTAGGCAATAGAAATACATTGATAAATCTAATATAGAGCTAGATGTCAGTGGTTCATGTTTATAATCCTAGCTACTCAGAATCCTGAGATCTGAGGATCACAGTTTGAAGCCAGCCTAGACAGACAAACCTGAAAGACTCTCATCACCAGTTAACCAATATAAAGTGGGGAAATGGATATTTAGTTCAACTGCTAGAATGCTAGCTTTGAGCACAGAAGTTCAGGAATGCACTCTGACCCTGAGTTCAAGCATCAGCACCAAAATGAAAAAAAATATGAATGAATCATTCAATCATGTAGAAGCTAATTTTATACTTATTTCTTGTTAATCATTGCAATTTTCTGGTATAAGTCAGAGAGTGAAAAATTAATCCAGTTTATATTCTTTTTTATTTTGTATTTTTTTATTTTTCATTTTATTTTTTTGTGAACATACTGTACAGAGGGGTTACAATTACACGGGCAGGATAATGCGTACATTTCTTATCAAGCATTGCAGCCTCCTCCTTTGTCCAGTTTATATTCTACCTCTTTCTTGCTCTGTGTATAACTTTCTCTTTCTCTCTTCTTCCCTTTCTACTTCTCCTTTTTCCCTTCTTTTTTTTCCCAGCTCCCAACCTGGCTTTATAACTTTTATTTGGCTGCCTGCTTTTTACTTGTATTGAAAGAGCTTTTTTGTTGTTGGTGGTGGTCAGTTATGGGGCCTGAAGTCTGGGTTGGGCGCTGTCCCTGAACTTACCAGCTCAAGGCAAACATTCTACCACTTAAGCCACAGTGCCACTTCCGGATTTTTCCTCATTATGTGGTGCTGAGGAATCGAACCCTGGGCCTTATGTAAGGGAAGCACTCTACCTCTGAGCCACCTTAACAGCCCTTTACAGAGAATTTTTAAAGTAGAGACTAGCTTCAGGCCCAATGGCTAAGAATAGCCTGGCTCTCTATAACTGTTTATGATATGGTTGGCTTTATCAGTTTTTCAAGGAAATAAGGATAAGTACTCTTAAATGATCCTGGATTTGGCTTCATGCTTCATTGCTTGCAAATCAGATTCTCTTACTCTTTCCAAGTCTAAAGTTTGGGCTTGTGTTTTTTATTCAGTGAGATCTATGAAATAGGATGGGGTCCCCCATCTGAGAGCTGGACCAAATGATTTTTTGAGTTCTGAGTTTGCCTATTACAAGTAGTTTGCATTGATTAAGTACATGGGAAAACCTGTCTCGATTTCAAGCACCACACTACACCCATCAGACCTATGGGCTGATGGCTCCAAAGAAACTGCTATTAAGGAAAACCTAAGCATGCTAAGGATGTAGAGTTCTTGTTCTTCTGCAGATGCTTAACTTATTTTTTCCCATAGTTCTACTGCCTAACTTCTGCTGAATACATGCTATCTTTCAGTAAATGCAAATTATTTGCTTTTTCATTTGAATTGAGCACATTCACTTTTACTTTGTTTTGTGGGCATAATTCACTTTCGGGAAGGCATGTATTTCTACAAAACAAATGGCAGGGAAAATTCAGCAGATCACACAACTGTTTCAACATAATTGATAATAGCACGTTTGATGATGACTGAGAGCTTCCCACAACCACCTGAATTGTGTCATACAGGCTGGAATTTAAAATGTTCTGTTTTTGAAATTTATGTATGTATGAATTTATGTATATTTATTTATTTAACCAGTCTGGCTCTAAAACCATATCTAGTAAATACACAAATGAGATGGGCTTGCTGAATAATCCTTATGTCTTCGTGTATCTGTTATTAGAGGTACTTAGAGCACACAGGACAGTTCTGTGTGCTGATGTTTAGGTTTCATTTTCTCTGGGCAGGTGCCATGAAGAATTCTTAATTCCCATTGGAATCTTTTCCATCCACTGAATCATTCATTCAGGAAACAATTCTGGTCATCTTCCATGTGGTCTATGGTCTCAGTGATCCTGGTGGCCTAGGGATTGGCAAACCAAATGTGTACCCTCATAAGAAGGAGGAAGAGTGTGAATTTGTGGATTGTAGCTACCTTACATCAAAGATCATCCCTATCATTTCCTGTGAATTTGCTATCATGATGTTGATGAGGAACACACACAAAAAAAAAAAAAAACAACAAAAAATCATGAACTTAGCTGTGCTGTTACTTCTCATTTGGGAACTATTATTTAACTAATGTAAATGCAGCCATGTACTGGTGGCTCACTCTTGTAATCCTAGCTAGGCAAGAGGGTGAGATATAAGGATGGCAGTTCAAAGCAGCTGGGGGGGAAAATGTTCATGAGATTCTTTTGTTTTATATATTTATTATTATTTTTATTGTGAAAATACCATACAGAGGGGTTACAATTACATGAGGAAGGTAATGAGTACATTTCTTATCAAGCATTGTTGCCTCCTCCTTTGTTTCCCCTTCCCATCCTTTCCCATCTCCACCGCCCCACCGTGCCAAAGTTGTAAAGTTCGTTTTTCGACAAAGTTTTTCTTGTACATCTCATTGTAGCAATCGTTTGTATGTCCCTCCCCCACGGTATAACCCCTGTTTTCACTGTATTTGATGTTGGTATAATTTGTGGAGGGGCAGGGAAAAAACAAATCATTCAAATAGGGATACAGGTGGACTCATGAGACTCTTGTCTCCAACTAACCAGCAAAATAAAAGCTAGAAATGGAGCTGTGGTTCAAGCTGTAGAGTGCCAGCCTTGAGAGAAAAGGCTAAAGGACAATGCCAAGCCAGGCCCTAAATTCAAGCCCCAGTACTGGCACTAAACAAAACAAGATTAAATGCTCAAGAAATAGTCCAGAGCTCCTTTTCCTCTTTCTTCTTTATTGTCTGTCATTACCTGTAATTGCCACGACAATGTCAGATATTGCTGTTCCTAGCATTCATGATGTGTCGGTGTAGTTTGATCCAAATATTGACGAGTTGCAAATTGAAAGCCCAATCTCATATAAATACAAAGAAGTGATGATAGAGTTTCAGTAAAGAATAAAAGATGAAAGTAAATAATGTGGCCTAGTCTGTTATTTAGGCTAATGCTAATGCTAATCACAATACTAATGACCAGGAATAACTTATAATTATTATGATATTGAAGAACTTGGAGACTAGCAGTGCTAAATGCTGTTTGTTTGAGGGCAATGTACAATTTCTCTAAAAATAATGATTTTTCTTGAGTTGAACAAAGCATAAAAATTTGGAACTTTATTTTCCTGGTGTTTCGGTTTACATTTGCTACCCAAACTCCCTACCAATTATGGTTTATTTACTTCAGCACTACAGAACTCCCTAGTAATTTGCAGTGGTACGATTTTATGTGACTGCTGGAAGGCAAATTCCAGAGCATAAAGCAAGTTTGCCATTGGCAGTAATGGCCCCTCTGAGACGCATTCATCAAAAATGTGAAATGAGAATCAAAAGGTTGGAACATATGGCTTGCCCCCCTTGAGCCGCCTCTGTTTGGAGTCTAGGTGACAAGAGAAAACTTTTCCAATTAAAGAATACTTCACCGACAGCCACTCTGTCTAGAGGGTTACAAGACTTGCTTTTTTCTTTTTTAATGTCTTTATTTTCTAAAGAGGTCAAGACAACCTTGGTTCTGGTGATTAGGAAAATATTTGGCCATTTGTCTTCCCTTCCTTTCTTCCTTCCTTCCTTCCCTCCCTCCTTCCTTCCTCCTTCCATTTTTTCCTTCCTACCATTCATTCATAAGTTCATCTTATTTTTATTTTCCCACTATTCTCTCTGCCTTTCTCTCTCTTTCTTTTTTGTGATAAAGCTAGCTCTCTCATAAATGAATGTCAATGCCAACCCAGTATATAGAACCCAAACACACACATTAGTATACAAATTAAAAGCACATACGTAGTCAAACATGCACTCAACTCAACATACACACATCAATTAAATTTTAAAAATTAAAGATTAAAACTGACAAACCCTGCTGGGTACCAGTGCCAGTGGCTCACATGTGTAATCCTAGCTACTCAAGAGGCTGACATCTGAGGACTGTGGTTTGAAGCCAGTTCAGTCAGGAAAGTTTGTGAGGCTCTTGTCTCCGATTAATGACCAAGGAACCAGAAGTAGGGCTATGGCTTAAGTGGTAGAGTACTACCCTTGAACAAAGAAACTCAATGCAGATTCAAGACCCTGAATGCAAGCCTTGCACCAGCACCAAAAAAACCCCTAAACAAAACAAAACAAAAACCCAAACCCAAATCTAAACCAAAAACAAAAAAGCAATAAAAATCACAAACACATGCAAAAACAAGCACATATATACATGTACACAGTCAGTTCAAATGCTTAGGTGTACTTCCATATTTAGCACAAATCAGTAACCCAAATAAGAATGTTAAAACAAACATGAACAATCCCATAGCTCAAGAATACACATATTTAGCACAAACACATGGTTTAAACTTGCATGCATACATATGCACTCAACATAAACATGCATATTAGAGGGTCTACAAACCCAAATTTTTTCTAGATTTCCAAGCAAATTATTAGATACCTGGTAATATGTTTAGTTATTAGTTAAAATAATTCTTAATTTTAGTCCCAAACCCCAATAAACAAGTACAGTTATTGCATTTAGGGACATAATACCTGCTCTTACAAATCTTTAGTAACACACACACACACACACACACACACACACACACATTTCTTTGCTGGTTGTGGAGCCTGAACTTTGGGCCTGGGAACTGTCCCTTAGCTCTTCAGCTCAAGGCTAGCACTCTACCACTTGAGCCACAGCACCACTTCTGTTTTTTTTTCTGCTTTATGTGGTACTGAGGAATAGAACCCAGGGCCTCATGCATGTAAGGCAAGCACTCTACCACTGAGCTACCTTTGCAGCCCCACACACATATTTTATTCACTCTTCTAGAAATATACTTTTTTTCTATTCAAAGTGAAGCTGGAAAGATATGTACATGTTGGACCAACAAACATAGATCTTCTCCTAAAGCTTAAATAAAGAACAGAAATTTTCAAACCATAGAATTCACATGGAGCAGGGCACTGGTGGCTCACGCCTGTAATCCTAGCTACTCAGGAGGCTGAGATCTGAGGATCTCGGTTCAAAGCCAGACCAGACAGGAGAGACTGTGAGACTCCTATCTCCAATAAAAACCACCAGAAAGCCAGAAGTGGCTTTGTGGTAGAGCGCTCGCCTTGAGCTGAAGAACTGAGGGACAACGCCCAGGCCCAGAGTTCAAGCCCCACGACCGACAAAAAAAAAAA
>NW_012267364.1:3577917-3585691 GCF_000151885.1 Dipodomys ordii | reverse complement strand
AAAAAAAAAAAAAAAGAATTCACATGGAACTAGAAGCTGGGAGATCTTTAATGAAACACATTGAAGCAGGCTTGCATAGAAACTTTCCTGATTTCTCTTCTGTATCTGGAAACATGGTATTTGCCATCAGCCCTTCGCTGCCTGTGGAGATCATTCATGTGCCCCTTGAGCTGAGCACTGGTGGCTTACACCTATAATCCTAGTTACTCAGGAGACTGAGATCTGAGGATCATGGTTCAAAGGCAGCCCAGCCCAGGCAAGAAAGTCCTTGAGACTCTTGTCTCCAATTAACCACCAAAAAGACAGAGGTGGAGCTATAGCTCAAGTGAAAGCCTGGAGCCTTGGCTCTCTTCTCTTCCCAGTCCACCCATCTCTGGGGATCAAGGTGCCTCATCTCCAAATTTTTATGTAGAAAGAGACTGGGAATGAGTCTTGAGGGCATTGTCACCAGTCAATATATGCAGTCTAGTTTGTTGCCAGCCCATGAACTCAGCCCTTCTTCCTCGGCCCTGGAGTTCTCACCAGACGGTCTCCAATCTTCAGTGTTCTGTAGCTTCAACGTCTGTGCTGTCTGTGGCTTCTCCATTCCTCTCTTGGTTGCTCTGCTCTCAGAAAGCCATCCTTGTTACAGAGTTATGTGGTGGGGACTCTACCCTGGGAAACATCTGTCCAGTTATTTGTGATATGTTAAAGCATTGTAAAAAGACTAGAGCAATGTTCTGCTTGGGGTTTTAGTTAAATAGGAATTAGGTATTTTCAGAACCTGCCCAAGTAAGCATCCTTGATCTCCAATTTAATCACAACTTGACTTTGAGAAGGCTTGCTCTGGACTGTTGGTCCATGTTTGGTACTTGCTGGATCACTGTGATGGGTAATGCTGAGCAATGTGTAGAACGTGAATTTGAGGATGGGCCAGGCTGGGGTCTGAGCACGTACTGATGTTATGGCCTTGGGTAGCAGAATTACTCTATCACCTGTCTCTCATCCTTGTAAATCTTGACGAACCACTTCAGGCTAAAGGCAAATGCTTATTCAGAGGTAAAAGCAGCCTCACAGATAGTCTTATATCATATGTCATGTGTGTGATCATGAGAGAAAATGAAGTAGGAAATAATTTGGCAGCAGTAGAATTTTCGACAACCATTTCTCATAGAAACTTCCAATTCATGTAATCAAAAAAGGGAGATTTCCCACTTTGGAAAGCAGTATGGAGGTTCCTCAAAAGACTTCACATAGAGCTCCCCTCTGTCCCCTCTGACCCAGCAATCCCACTTTTGGGCATTTACCCAAATGATCACAAACAAGACCACACTAAAGCTACCAGCACAACTATGTTCATTGCAGCATTATTTGCCATAGCTAAGATATGGAACCAACCCAGATGCCCCTCAGTAGATGAATGGATCAAGAAAATGTGGTATATATACACAATGGAATTCTATGCCTCCATCAGAAAGAATGACATTGCCACATTCGTTAGGAAATGGAAAAACTTGGAAAAAATTATATTAAGTGAAGTAAGCCAGGCCCAAAGAAACATAGGTCCCATGGTTTCCCTTATTTGCAATATCTAGTATATCTATGAGTCAAGCGGAAAAGGTCAAATAATGTGATGTCAGGAAAATGAACCCTTAGATATGTATCTTAATGTTTTTTTCTTTCATGCATGTGTTTCTAATGCACTTATAAGATTATCTCTTTGTTGCTTTGTATGTCCCTCCCCCACAGTATAACCCCTGCTTTCACTATATTTGATGTCAGTATAACTTGTGGAGGAGAGGGGGAAAAAACAGTTGTTTAAGGATACAGGTGGACCTGATGCAACAACGAGAAGTATAAGTTGTCATGTCCAAAAGGAGCTTTACAATGTCGGTCAGGGGGGGATGGGGGGGAAGGGGAGGGAGGAGAAGGGTTGGGATTGGGGGGGAGGGGGGAGGCTGGGAAGGGATGTGAAGGGTAAACCAAAGGAGGAGGCTGCAATGCTTGGTAAGAAATGTACGCATTATCCTGCCCATGTAATTGTAACCCCTCTGTACAGTATGTTCACAAATAAAAAATAAATAAATAAATTTAAAAAAAGGGAGATTTCTTTCTTTCTAACCAACTCTATCTTCTAAACATCCCATGACCAATGGGAAATGTTCTCCAAGTTGCAAACCCGAATGCTGCATCTGATTTATTCTTCCTGAGATTTCAGCAAAAATTCCAGTTGTCTCAGCAGGCAAATGAATTGTAGATAGGCAGTTCCCTCTTTAACCATCATCCCAAGATAAGTGATTGCTGCCATTCCCTCCCTCTCCACATAAAGAATCATCAAAATGCTTCTGTGAACTTGTATAATATGGACAAATAACAAAGGAAAGGAAATCAAGATTTCTTTGATTCAGTGAAGACTGGGCTGTGCAAAAAGCAGCAAGCGTAGAACAGGTGTGGCTTTGAGAAAGAATAATATTTTAGGCAATGGGAACAGACGTCCAAATAGCCCATGGCAGGAGGGATGGAAGACCACTGTGAAAAAGCATAGCAGGCCCACATGGCTGGAGTTTAAAAGAGAAGATCACAGCAAATTAAGCTAGACAGTAGCCACATGAAAATACAGAACTATTCATAATACTTCTTGATCCTATGACCGCTTGTTTTAATGAGAGTATCAGAGTTTCAGGCAATTATTTCCAATCATACAGGAATTAGTATATTACCTGCTATTATAGGTATCAAAATATCATTGTTTTGCTTGAAATTACAAGGAAAAATTCTTGGGATCTCTGTGCATTTTTCTTTCAGTGTGCCAATTCTGGGGCTTGAACTCAGGGCCTGGGCACTGTCCCTCGGCTTTATTTGTGTTCCAGACTAGCACTCTATCACTTGAGCCAGAGCTCTACTTTCAGCCTTTTTGGTGCTTTATTGGTGATAAGAGTCTTGCAGACTTTCCTGCCCATGCTGACTTCAAACTACAACCTTCAGATCTCAGCCTCCTTAGTAGCTAGGATTACAAATGTGAGCATAAGTGCCCAGCTCTGTGTGCATTTTTAAGAATATTACCAACCATGATAAAATTGAATGTGGCTCTTCAATTGGGGATTAAAAATCCTCAACTATAATGCATTCCATTGATTACTAGAAGGTCTGTTTGAACTGTCTTAGAGAAGACTGTTGTGTGTGTTTGTGTGTGTGTGTGTTTTGTTTTGTTTTCATGCTTAGAGTGCTTGCATTCCTGGTCACCAGGAAATTGAGGGCACTTCAGAGGATCTCTCAGTGTTGAGGACTCTAGACCACAGAAGATGAGGGGAATCTTTAGTCTGCTATTTTTATTTGTTCTCCAAAACTCCCTGGGTATCTATTCTTGCCTTTGAACCTTTTTTCTTTTATAATTTGGATCTACTTGGGAAGGGAGTTAATTCAGTTTTTGGTGTCAGAAATCACAGCAGGACAGAGGGAGCTTTACACCAACCAGCCTTCTTTATTTCCTTGATATTTGCATTCTAATATGTGTGCTCTTTGGTTTCAAAGAGGTCTGTCATTGACTTACCTTTTAAATGTTAAACTCTGCATTTCCTTCAGAATTCATTTCTCTTTCTGTTTTTCTCTTTCTTTCTTTCTTCCTTCCTTTCTTTCTTTGTTTCTTTCTTTGTTTCCTTCCTTCCTTCCTTCCTGCCTTCCTTCCTTCCCTTCCCTTCTTTGTTTTTGTTGGAGTTTGAACTCTGGTCCCTGAGCCTTTAGCTCAAGGCAAGTGCTCTACCACTTGAGCCACAGCACCACTTCCAGTTTTCTGGTTGTTAATTGGAGACAAAAATTTCATGGATTTTCCTGCCTGGGCTGGAAAATCTGATCCTCAGATCCCAGCCTCCTGAGTAGCTAGGATTATAGGTGTGAGGCACCTGTGCCTGGCTCAGAATTATTTCTATTTGGGCTTGAATGTGGTGATAAGACATATTTGGCTTGCTTCATTTTCACTGGGTTTTAGGGTCACCATCTTAAATTTATACTTTGTGCTGTTAATCTCTTTATAGGCAACACGATAAAATGAGAAAAAAGCAAAAAATGAGTGGACAGAAATGGAGAAAAGCAAAGGAGCATCTGTTTTCATTTCCCCCATGGTCATTTTTTTCCCCTTTCTTTTTTTACTCTGAATCTCTTTTTGGGAAGTTGAGCATGGCTTAGCATTCATATATGTTATATAGAACATTTATCTCACATATAATGAGAGATTATATATAATAGACATAACATATCTCATATCTATTATATATAATAGATATCTTACATGTATATGGGATATATGAGCTATGGATTATGTATAAGCTATATATTATATATAAAGTATAAGCTGTATATAAATTATATATCATATCTATATTTCATATATATATCATGTTTATGTCTGCTTCTATCAATTACATATACATAAATGTTTGCATATTAAAAATTGATTTCACGGGCTGGGAAGGTGGCTCAGTGGTAGAGCCCTTGCCTTGCATGCCTGAGGCCCTGGGTTTAATTCCTCTGCACCACATAAGCAAAAAGAAAAAAGCCAGAAGTGGTGCTGTGGCTCAAGTGGTAGAGCACTAGCCTTGAGCTGAAGAGCTGAGGGACAGCGCCCAGGCCCAGAGTTCAGGCCCTATGACTGGACCCCACAAAAAATTGATTTCACCATGAATGGCTGTAATTTGTGAGGGTCTGGTGGAACAATGAAAGTACACCCTTTGTTCAAAAATTATTAAGAAGCCAGATATGGTGGCATACACCTAGAATCCCAGCACTTGGGAGTCTGAAGCAGGGAGATCATGTTTGAGGCCAGCCAGGCTACGTAGTGCAACACTGTCTCAAAAGAAATTGTTGAAAAGTATAAGATAGTGGTTTCAGAGCATTAAACCAAGAGGGATCATTTAATCACAAAGCCATGTGTAAGAGCCCTAATTGTCACATCAACTCCATGAGATAAAGTAAATACTATTATTCATCACAGATGAATCTAAAAACAAAAAATGGAGAGCTAACTATCCCAAGGATACAGTGACAGGATTCCAGGTGTATGAAATATTGTAACTGTATTCATCCAATGCTTACTTTTACATTCATCTGTCTACCCTTCCACTAGTCTACCCTTTGTTCTAAAAATGTTTCATTTTCCTGATATTCATTTTGTTAAACTGTTAGATTATATGAAGATTTTTAAGATCTTTTTGCTCTGTGAGGCATGAGCCTTTACATGTTATCTACTGTTGAACAACAATATCTGGCAGACAGGTCTCATATATTAGATAGCCAATCAATATTTGATGAAGTAATGAAGGTATTGAATCTTTTCAAAATTAAATTTTTAATTATGCAAATCATACTGGAGTACATATTCCTTGTTAAATACTACTGAAGTATGTTAAGGAAAATATCTCTGAACTCCTTTTGAGATCATTCTCGTCTTGAGGATCATAACTTGAATCTTAATTCTCCGAACATTTTCTGTAAAGACCAAGATATATGAAGGCAAACAACAAATTGTTGTTGATCATTGGTTGAGCCAACAGGATTGATACTTCCTGTGAATACGCAGATTAACTCTATAGGATCTGACAATGCCACGTTTTACTCAGAAATATGTCTTTTTTCTTTTTGCTAGACACATAAGCATCCTAGTTCCCCTATGCAGTTTCAGTAGAATTTAATTCAAAAGCTTAAAATGATGAAGATAATTACCAGTAGTTTGAATTCGAATTACTGTCCAATGTGAGTTGAAAGTTTCCATTTCCAGGAACAGAATGGTGAAGGTGAGGGCTGGTGAAGGTTAAACTATTCTAGGAAAGAATCTAAGTGTGCTGACCACAAGGCAAATTAATGTCTTTTTGCAAACAACTCAGGCCGTTTTCTCTAGGGCCTTGTGGTCCAGGTTCTGACCTAGTAATTAGCAGATTTTATATGTCAAGCAAGAGTATAATATTGAACCATAACTGAGAAAGTTATGGTTGGTTGTTATAGTTGATGTAATAAGAAATGATGTGAGAGAAAAAGCTGTCTGTGTAAGCTGTATGGTACCATAATTAAGAGCTTCAGTTAGGAGTGAAATTGCCGGTTGAAATGTGTCACTTTTGTTTATCCATGAAGCAATTGACCCATGCTATTCCATTTACTAGACTTCCTGAGACTCAGTTTCCTTATTTATGTCATTAAAATAATAATATTCCCTACCTCACAAGGATTAGGTAATGCCAATTGAATAAAGAAAACATACAGGATGCTGAAATCATCCGTGAGTATTTAGCAATCAAGATTATTTTAAAAAGTAAATAAAGATTAAGTGTGCCATAAGTACAATTTCAGAATATGCCTTTCTAATTAGAAACCTTCAGCCAACAATTCTGCTCAGATTGTTGAAAACCCCCACAGTGATGAAAAGAACACTAGTGCTTTGTTTTGGATAAAGTAGTCTGAAATTGACAAATTGGCAAATCATCAACGCATTGATAAATGCCATTTATCAGTAAAATGGCATCTTCTAAAATGAATGCATCACTCCTGGCCTCCAAGCTGTTAAACATGATGTTCAGAAATGAACTGAATATGGGTTAACAGAGTCCTAGTGAATCTGAGGCAGAGCTTCTTGGTACTGACAGAACACTTCTTGCCTATGCTAGGACAATAAATGACTGGCCATTTATAAGGCACCTATTTGCAGAGAGCATTTTCCTTTGTTCACATCACAGAATAAGATCCTGGTGCTTTCATTTCTCTTTGCTAGCATTCAGCCCAAGCTGTGGCATGACCTCTGTGCTCGCTGGGTACTTGTGGAATAGAGCATTGGGAAAGAGAACAAGGGGTTGGACAGGCAGGAATGGCCCTCGATGTGCTGCTATATCTGACAAGCAATGAGAGTCCTGGACTCTGGAGAATAAAAGGCTTTGAAAGGCAGCAGCTAGAGTATTAGGAAGGAAACAAAAAAGACTTTGAAGTAGTTTTATTTGAAGCACCATGTCATCTCATAGTTATTATTTATCAGGTACCCTCAGACTACAAACTAAACAAGACTGTCATCACAATCACCTTTACTTTTTGTATTCTGGGCCTTCCACTGTGATTGTGAAAAACACATTGTTCACTTAGGTAGAAATACATTAAGTTGATGTGAATGGATAGGAGAGTGGATAGATAGACACATACATACATTCGGCATGATAGATGCATCCAAAAACAGATATAGAGATAATAGATGGATACATAGGTACATATTTATATATGCATAGATACATAGACAAGTCTACTTCATGGAATATAAAAAATACATAAATAACAATACAATAATGATTGGTAACTTTTCCTATAACATTTATTCATTTGCTAATAACATTCATATAAAAACATGTCTACTATACATATAGCATTCAATATAAATGTTACTTCCATTTATATATACATTATATAATTATGTACTAGAATTATAAACTATACTTATAAAATACGATATATTATGTAAATATAATTATATAAAATACACAATGATATAGTTATATACCTACATAAATATATAACTATATGATATAATATAATACTAATTTTATATATTATTATTATTATGCTTCCATGAATGCAAATATCATGAATTGAATTTCTTTTTTTTAATTTTTATTTTTTTATTGTGAAAATACTGTACAGAGGGGTTACAATTACATGGGCAAGATAATGAGTACATTTCTTATCAAACATTGTAGCCTCCTCCTTTGTTTCCCCTTCCCATCCCTTCCCAGCCTCCCCCCCTGCCCCCCCACCCAATCCTCCCAGCCCC
>NW_012267364.1:3566446-3567552 GCF_000151885.1 Dipodomys ordii | reverse complement strand
AGCCTTTGAATGGTTTTGCTCTAATTATCACATCCTGATATGTATCAAATACCCCACATATGTGGATGTAGCAAGAAAACAAAAATTTGCATAATTTGAGTCTCATAGAAATCATCCTCTTTTTTTTTTTAATTGTGAAAATACCATACAGAGGGGTTACAATTACATGGGCAAGGTAATGAGTACATTTCTTATCAAGCATTGTTGCCTCCTTTGTTTCCCCTTCCCAGCCGTTCCCATCTCCACACCCCTTCCTCCCACTCCTTACCCCTTCCTGCCTGGCCAAAGTCGTAAAGTTTGTTTTTCGACATAACGACTTGTACATCTCATTGTTGCAATGGGTCCACCTGTACCCCTATTTAAATGATTTGTTTTTTTCCCTTCCCCTCCACAAATTATACCAGCATCAAATGCAGTGAAAACAGGGGTTATACCGTGGAGGAGAGACATACAAAGCAACAAAGAAATCATCTTATAAATATGTTAGAAACAATCACAAGAAAGAAAAAAACTTTTGAAATCATCCTCTTTTAAGGGAAACTTTAAACACAGATACTTACAATGGACACCATTTTATTTTTTTGTTGGGTGTGATTAGTACCAAATGATATTACTGGCACTTTAATTTGAGGTTGAATTCATATGAAAAATATAACTAATTTTACAGTTACTGAAATTGTGATGAATTTGAAAGTGGAGTGCAGAAAAATAAAAACAGTCGCTTGAGATAATCTGGGTGTACAGTATTGTCAAGATGCATAAGGTCTGTAAAAAAAAACTGTAAAAATTGCTGGGAATGTGGCTTAGTGGTAGAGTGCTTGTTTAGCATGCATAAAGCCCTGGGTTTGATTCCTCAGTACCACATAAACAGAAAGAGCCAGAGGCAGTGCTGTGGCTCAAGTGGTAGAGTGCTAGCCTTGAGCAAAAGAAACTCAAAGACAATGCCCAGGCCCTGAGTTCAAGGCCTAGGACTGGCAAAAAAATTAAAAAAACCAAAACCAAAAACAAAAACATTACTTCTCACTCCTAAGATGAACTCCCTTCCCTCCTCATCCCCACACATGTATCCTTGAGCACTTTAGATATATCTATCCAAGTGTCTTATA
>NW_012267364.1:3559679-3566396 GCF_000151885.1 Dipodomys ordii | reverse complement strand
TATGTGGAGTCTTTTGAGGAACCTCCATACTACTTTCCAAAGTGGTTGAACAAGTTTACACTCCCACCAACAATGCAGTAAGGTTCCCTTCTGTCCACATTTTGCTAACTGATCCAAGTTTTTTGTTTTGTTTTGTTTTGTTTTGTTTTAGCCAGTCATGGAGCTTGAACTCAGGGCCTGGGCACTGTCACTGAGCTTCTTTTGCTCAGGCTAGCACTTACCACTTGAGCCACAGCACTGCTTTTGCTTTTCTGTTTATGTGGTACTGAGGAATCAAACCCAGGGTTTCATGCATGCTAGGCAAGCACTCTACCACTAAGACACATTTCCAGCACCTGAACCTAACATTCTGCCGACAATTATGATGCTGCGACCCTATAAACTGTCTTAAATTTTCGGACCCATTTTGTTGAAATATGTGTTCTCATATGCAGTTTTCACATTAGTTGTATTTTGTGGTGAAAATGTTAGGCTTTTAGAAAAGAATGAGGTCTAATAACTTTACTCAAAACTCATTAGGGGCTGGAAACAGAAAATCACTTTTTCATATGCTTTATTTTTTTCTACTAATACCATGAATGGGCAAGTATATATTGTGGAAATGTTAGCTCATGGGCAAGAGGTACTCTGTGTGTGTGTGTGTGTGTGTGTGTGTGTGTGTGTGTGTGTGTGTATTAGAGAGAGAGAGAAAGAGAGAGAGAGAGAGAGAGAGTTCATGCAATATTCTGAGGCTTGAACTTAGGGCCTGTGTGTTGTCCCTGAACTTTGGTTACCAAGGCTAATGCTCTACCACTTGAGTCATAGCTCTAGTTCTGGCTTATTTTTTTGGTGATCCATTGAAGAACAGTTTATCTGCATGCTTTTGGATCAGGTTCTTTGTATACCAGATACCCCTATAAGTGTGCTGTATGTGTATCTTGAGTGTGCCCCTGTGTGCATTGTTTTTAGCATTTGGTTTGAGATCTCGTCAGGCAATAAAGTACCATTAGCTCCCCATTGGTGGGTAATCCTATTTAGATATTAGGATACATTTTAATAAGTGCAGATCCAGAGATTGAAGTAGAAGACTTGAGGAAACAGGCCATTCCCTCAGGGCTAATGGGTAATATAATCATCCTCCCCCACAGAGCAAATAAATTAGAAGTCTTTATTGGATCACAATAGAAGAGATTCACATTTTTTTTTCTCCCAACAGTGAAGGCAGCATGATTCCAAACTAAGAAAATTAACACATATTTATACATTGTTTTCTAGTTTCTGAATAGTTTTAAGTTAAACAAATGGGCATGAGTATGCAATGTTAGTTGATTTGTGAGTGGGGATAAACCTTAAAAATGGAAAGCTTTGTTTTTCTTTGCTATTAAAAAACATTTCAAAACAGCTTTAGAAATAAGAAGATAATTATCACTGGTGGAACAGCAAAAATAACAGAATAATATTGTTATGCTTTTGTTTGTGTTGCCCTCTAGCTTTGATAATTAACCTTCATTACAAATGACATGCTTTACATCAAGAGAAACACTGAGAATCTTGAATATAACCCAAGTATATCCCTTAAGTAATTAGTGGAGTAAAACCCATTGTCCTTCATCAAAATTTTTTTATTATATTTAAGTAGTTTTACAAAGGAGTTCCCATTTATCAATGCAGCTTATGAGTTCCATGAGTGTGGATGAATGGCACCCTTTCAATATTCTCACCTATCCCTCTATACTACCCTTACCTCACTTCTTAATTTTGTATCCATGAAGTTGTGACTGCATTCTCTCCCTGCTTCTCCTCTTCATTCATCTACCTTTTCCCCTTGGCATCAGCTCCACTCCTTTCCAATACCCATTTCCTTGTTGAACTCTGACTTTGCCTTTCTTTTTTTGGGGGGGGGCTTTTATTATTTTTAAGTACTTGTACAGGGAATTGCCATTTAACAAAGCAGTTTTTGAATACAGTATATCTTGATCAATGTCACTCCTTTCTTGACTTTGCCTTCCTAAAGAATTACTCTGTAAGAATTCTTGAGGAAGCCATAGCTCCTCAGATAGTATATAGAAAAGGTCAAAATTGTGCCTGGCAAAAAAAGATAGGAAAGGGTGGGGGAGAGGTCATGAGAAAATAAAGACTGTATAGCATATAGACAGCAAATTGGCTCTGAAACAATTTGACTAAATTGGAATTTGTAGGGCATACAAAGGGAGGATATTTTGGGAAGAGTCTAAAGGCCTTTCAATGCCTTTATCAGGTATTAGAACACATGAACAATTTTTTGCAGCAGTGATACAATTTTTTTATTGGGAAAATAAACTTAACAACACCCTCATCTGAAAAGAGCGACCCTTTTTTCAGATTTATCAGTGCCACTGTTCAGTGGTTCATGTAATTTTAAAGCAAGAAGAAATAATAAAACAATGATGAAGCAGATGCACCCTGTAAGTGCACCAGGAGATGAATAAATTATAGCAAGTGCGCTAAAGTAAGATAGAGGAACAAAGGAGGAAGTGTCTTCCCTCTTTCCCAGTCACTACTCCACAGCGAATTCAGTCTAGTCCTTGCCTCTGAATCACTTAGTCATGTCTACTCTTGACACATTTCCGTTGACTCTCCTCTATTTCCCAACAATTGTATTGTATTGTGTTTCCTAACCATGGCTCATAGCCCCAGCTCATAGCTGACCTTTCCATCCTGGTAGCCAAGTCCCACCTATCTAAGACACTCATTTCCAATGGGACAGGCACACACGATTTCTTCGGTTCCCATCCTTTCTTCTTACCAACCAAGCACACTCTACTAGTTATCAGCCAATTTTTACTCCCAAAGCCTTCCTTGTGCCCCTCTTCTCTAATACAAGTCATATCCTAACTCATATTGATGACATGAGTATAGTCTAGCAATTACTATTCTAGATATTAGATAAGTATCTTTCTTTCTCTCCCTCTTTAAGTGACCAGCTTGGTTTAACATGGTGCTGGGCATTTAATGTGTTTTTATAAATCAGTGTCCAACCTGTGCTTTGTATATATGTTTGTGTATCTCTGTGTTCCCTTCCAAACCTTCCAAATTTGGAGGGCTGACACCCCTATTCTAAGCTTGAAAAATAGAAATTATCACAAGTGAAATTATTTATTTCTACGAGTACTGATTTTCTATACACCATAGCATTATCTGACTTAAAAAAGCCTTGACCATAATCCTTTGAGACATGTATTACCATTATCTCTCCTTGAACGTAGCATGGTGTAATTAGGTCATGGGCCATGAGTTCATGTGAAGCTAATTTATCATTACAGATGGAAAACCACTGTAGTTATTTATAGAAAGGTGAATGACACATCGTTAACTTGGTGTGGTCAATTGAGGAGGCAAAGTGCCTATGTGTGAGTCCAACCAAGACTTCATTTTTATATATTGTCTTTTGATTGCTTTTCCTCAAAATAAGATGCCCTTTCAACTTGGCTTGGCTGAACTAGTGAAATCAGAACAATAAAAACACCCTGGGTCTAGGAAAGAGGTAAATATGTTGATCCACAAGAGGACAGCACGGAACTTTCTGGGAGTTATAAATATTTCACCTTCAACCATTGTCCAGTGGTTCGTGAGGTATGATGTCTATTCTTGAATTTCTCAGAGAAACAAATACTTGGGTCTGGATAACATCATGTTCAAGGAGCACATGGAGAGGCAATCCAGTATTCTATCCATGCTTCCAATCTCAGCACACCTGCAGCACACCTGCAACCACAGGCATATTTGGTCACTCAAGAGTTTTGGTCTCCTGACACATTTTGGAATTATATTAGGACTTTCTTATTTAGTTTTCCCAAGGTTTGGTGACCTTCAACCTGGTACTTTTCCCTGTTTTTTGTTGAGTCTAACTTTGATACTTTTAAGCAGCAGGCAGCTATTCGAAGACACTGACTTCTTACAGCTGTTCCTACATCTCTAATGAACATTTTCTTGTCACCATGCTCTTCTTTGCAATTTTTCTTTATGCCATCTTTGTGTCCTCAGTATTAAATCTTGGGGAACATTTGTGGTTTGGGAAGATAGAGAAAATGATACTGCAGCTGGTGGTGGTGGTAACTAAAGATAAGAAGCCACAGCCCAGTTGAGTGATACCTTTCAAGACATGTGTGTATTACGGACTATACTGATGTATCCAGTGTAATATGGAGACAAGTGGCATGATGTAAGTATAGCTATGGGTCTGAGAGCAAGGGCTCATATATTTTGTGTGCATGTGTCCATACTGGGGCTTGAACTCAGGGCTTGGGTGGACACTGCCCCTTAGCTTTTTTGTTCCAGGCTTATACTCTACCACTTAAGTCACAACTCCACTTCTGGCTTTTTACTGATTAATTGGAAATAGAGTCTCACAGACTTTCTGCCTATGTTAGCTCTGAACTGTGATCCTCAGCTCTCAGGCTTCTGAGTATCTAGGATTATAGGTGGGAGCCACTGACTGGCCACTGACTTATTTTTTTGAAAGATCTCAAGAGCCACTGTTATTTATAGGAAGTCACCTTTGTGGTTGTTGATGAACCACTTCAAAAGAATTTACTGAATACTTTTAATTAAATAACTACTTTCACTATCCTGAATCCCAATAATTTTTATATTACCAGAAACACACAATTTTGCATATAAATTAGAATTTTCATTAGGTAGGTTGTTTATAAATCAAGTGGTTTAGAATGCCAGTCACCTAGATCTAATCCATAATTCTTACTTAGCATTAAATGAAAATCTAGCTACAATAATTTTAGCTGTAATTTCCATACACTTTGGTTGTTGGATATTATAGGTTGATTTTAGTTCCTGGATAAGTCTTTGAAGTTGTTTAATACATAAAACTCTAGTGTAATCTTCCACAGATAGACAGGAAGAAAGTTTCTCCTAGATACAACATTATAATTTGTGCATCTGAGATCCTGACCTTTATTCTTTCTTTAGCAAGAGATTATTTGTGATTTTCAGGATGGAACTGACTCCATTTTATGCAGTAAAGTATTTTAAATATTTTAAAGTAGGGGAAATATTAGGTGGCACCTTATAAAATTATTAATAAGATCATATTATGGTAATTTTATGCAATTTAATAATTACAGTTTCAATCTCAAGAGAAATATGAAAAGCAAAAACATCCACAGATGATCACCCCACCCTCCCTAAAAAGCCAGAAGAAAGACTTGTAAGGTAAAAATTCAAGATGGATTTTAATAAAGGTAGTTGTAATATGGTAAAACAAGGCATTCTTCTCCTCGATTGTGAACATATTGGTAAAATAAATTTGGTGGAGTTTCCATTAATTAATCAGTTAATGTGTATAAAGCTGTATCCTTTTGGAATGCTTGGGAAACTTGAAATCTATCATAATTACTATTAGAGATGACTGTCACAGTCTGCCATATGCTCAGGAATGGCAACAAAACCTCAGTTGAACATCTGTAGTAGTCAGATACGTTATGCTTTATTAACAAGCCTTCACATCTTAGTAGCATAACCTAGCCTGACTACTACCAGTAGAATAATGTTCAATTTATGCTCATAATTTTGATGTGGGATCAGTTGACCGTCTGAGGCAGTTTTGGAGGAGAGTAATGAAATGTTATACAAGATTTTATTACCTCAAATAGAAATAACACATGTCACTTCCTGTCACATTTCATTGGCTAGAATTACCATCTCATTTAATAGGAAGAGGAAAGAGTAGTACAGCAGATGGGTAGAGGAATGGAAAGCCAGATTTGAGTAACTCTTAGGCCTCTCTATCAAAGATTAAGCAAGTAAGGAGATTTAGTTATTACTTATTATTTTTCCATCCTTATATGATATATTGGCAAACTGGGATAAATGAAAGTTTGAGAGACAAGATTGCTTTTTCTTGACATTATTTCATGGCCAATTCTTATCATTCTTCTTGCCTTGTCTTTGGCTTCCAGTTCTACAACTCAAATCTATCTATCTACCTACCTACATATGTATCTTAATCTATCTATATCTGTCTCTATCAGCTATCAATCTTCCATTATAGTTAACCTTTTTGTCTATTTATCCTCTACTATCTATTCATCTCTCAATTCAAAATTTTTTAATTCATTTATCTGTTTTTAGGCACATCTGATTTTATCATTTGGCTGATATGAACAATGATGTAATAAATAGAGATGTTACAGTGTCTTTCGGGTATACTGATTTACTCTTCTTCAGATATATGTCCAATGGTGATATGGTAAAATTTTATGCTGTACTATTTTACATTCTTACCAACAGTGTATAATGTTTCTTTTTTCCTCATATCTTAACAACTTTGTCTCATATCACTAGAATGTATGTTGAAGTCTCCTATTGGACAACATTATCTTAGATTCTAGCTCTGTCAAACTAGATCACTTACAACTCACTAAAAGGTATTTTTGTTATCACTAATTTCTATTTTTAAAAACTACATTTATAGGTTTCTTTGAGCATGCCAAAACTCTGTGAATAAATTCATTCTGATAAATTTATTCTAAGTGATTTGCACACTACTGTGAACAAAAATATATTTCTTTTTTTTTGGGGGGGGTCCAGTCATGGGGCCTGAACTGTGGGCCTGGGCGCTATCCCTCAGCTCTTCAGCTCAAGGTTAGTACTCTACCACTTGAGTCACAGCACCACTTCCGGCTTTTTTCTTTTTGCTTATGTGGTGCTGAGGAATCGAACCCAGGGCCTCAGGCATGCAAG
>NW_012267364.1:3470939-3556524 GCF_000151885.1 Dipodomys ordii | reverse complement strand
AGCCTTTGAATGGTTTTGCTCTAATTATCACATCCTGATATGTATCAAATACCCCACATATGTGGATGTAGCAAGAAAACAAAAATTTGCATAATCTAGTTCTTGGGCTAATCTAGTTCTTGATCATCCCAACAGCTGAGCATCTAGTTATAAATCCCATGATATTCCTTCATGAGCTCTTCCTTCTCAGAAAGGAGAGGATCACATATATTCATTTTCTACTGTTAGAGTGACTTAAACATATACCACATTCAAGACTATATTAAAGAACTGTCCAGTGATGGATGTCACAAATGTCCTATTTCCAACAAATTATACACCTCAACAGCAAGTAGAGCCACATTGTCACTTCAACATGATTTTACAATGATTCTTAAAATGGTGGAGATGTAGCACGGGTTAGTGAGCTATGTAAAGATTGGCATAGCTGGTGGTGGCATAGTGGTGGACTAAGAAAGAAAGTGGCCATGACTTTCAGAAAGTCATTAGTAATATGTCACTGTGTAATTGGCATGAGTCCTTAGGAACCATCAGTATCTGCCTGTTTGGATCAATGAACAATTTTATGTGGCTGTGACAGCCCAGCTCTGAGTGGATTGTTGGTGAAGTAGACCTGTTCTGACTTAAGAAAAGCACACAAAAATACACACAGTAAGAAAAATACACCTGACATTGCAAACAGCTGGATTTGTCAAGAAACACCTATTGATCGGCCATACCGAATTATATTCCTATAGTTATTTTCTTAATTATTTCAAATAATCTCTTAGATATATCCCACCACCCACTTCCATTATGAAAATCAGGGGAACCCAAAAACATTTTGATTCCTAGCACATTTGTGTGATGGTTTTGGAAATGTTTTCTTATATATTATTTGTACAATGCCTGGACAAAGCCAGGACATAGATTGACAGGTGTAGACTTTGGGTTTAGCCATTTAGAGAAAGATTTTAAAATGCCATTTGATGTCAGTGCAAAACTAGTGTGAGAAGCACTGCCTAAAAAGCCAGAAGCTTCCAGAAAATGATACACATATTACTTCAGTGAAAGTAACAGGGAAAAAAATAATTGCTTATGAAAATCCAGAAATTTTAAATAATGCTAAAAAATTAGCTTATTACTTCAAATGTATTTTAAAGTATAAAAATGCACATTATATTTTACAAATATAAAAAGTTTACATTTTTTCCTTACTAAGTCTTCTAATATATGTTATTTTATGGATCTACCATAAAGTGGTTGAGTAAATTAATTTGGGATTCAGAAAGACTCAGATTCAAGTCCTAGCTCCATCACAAACTTGTCTGTTTCCTAGCAAGTGACTGAACTTCTGGATACTGTACAATGAGAATAATGCAAGTGTCTAACTCATAGGATGGGTGGAGGAGGAAATAAATATACACAGCAAGTACCTAGTTATAGAAAGTATTCTTGCTGGGCTGAGAATGCGGTTTAGTGGTAGAGTGCCTGGCTAGCATGCATGAAACCCTGGGTTCAATTCCTCAGTACCACATATACAGAAAAAGCCTGAAGTGGTGCTGGGGTTCAATAGTAGAGTGCTAGACTTGCAAAAGAGACTTAAGGACAGTGCTCAAGCCTTGAGTTCAAGCCCCAGGAATGGCAAAACAAAGAAAGTAAGAAAGAAAAGAAAGTGTTATTGCTTATTAGTATTGTTTAGAAAATAATCACATACTCCAAATTCTACAGTGTATGCTTCAATCTGACTCTAGGATCCTTACCTTTTCACTCTACCAAGTTTCACTGGTCAACAATTTAAAATAATAAAAGTTGGTTTGTAGACATTTCGATGGTGAACACATTATAAAATATTTTAAATTTGGCCACACAACCCTTATAGCATGTTGTCTTATTAAGAGGAAGTGGGTGTTCTAAGAACTAAAGTGTCCTGAAACATCATGATATACCACAGCTATATCATAGCAAAAGTTTTATCCCAAGACACTAAAATGGCATGAGAATAAACTTATCTGGAACTTGAAATGACCTAGTAGCTAGTCTAAGGACTAATGTAAGGTTGGAAGGAAGAAAAAAGAATCAAGAAATCAAATTCTTAACTATAGCAATGGTGGGGGGGGATTCTCTTTTGCTCATACCCCTTTCAAGTTTCTTAATCTAGTTGAAGCCAAAGATCGTCACCATTCCCCTACGCTTGTCCAAAACTGTGAATGAATCCTTGTTTTGTTCATTGGCAAGCTGGTGTTAAGACACTATGACTCCCTCCTAATCTCCTGGTTAAACTAGGAAATGTGTCTTTCACTTCACTGTTGCCTTAGCAAATCATAGACTTTCTTCTCTGCTCATTCTGGGAAGATGCTTCCTGGCTGGTGCATCTTCCCTCTCTTTAGAGTAGGTGGACTCTATCTACCTCCTTATCCTTTTGTGGATTGTCTGGTTTTGGTTAAATGCTTTTATTCTGTATCTTTATGAATTGCTTTCGTTAACATGCTTGGTGTAGACGACCTTAACAATATTATTTATCCTTTTGCAGTTAATGATTTATATGTGCTTTCTACCAAAGCCAGGACCCAAGTAAGGAAGCAATATGAATAAATTATTTTCTCAAATCAGAAATAAATAATAATTTCATCTAGGGTATTTTTCTCTTTGTCTAAATCTTCAATTTACAACATATATGTGCCATTCATTTTCCTCCCTTCCTCCATCTCCCTCCCCTCCTTTGACTAGAACTCTCTCTCCCTCTCAATCAATTATAAGGATGTCCTTGAGACTTCTCTGGATGCCATCAGTTCAGGAATGCACAGCTTGACACCTATGATCAAACTGTTTTAACATCTCTGCATATATACGTAGAAAAGTGAGGGGTGTGTGTACATTGGAATTACACGACAAAGTTTCTAGCATGTGTACTCTGGTGCACATACTATTCCATACATTGACTCAGATAAAAAAAAGTACAAGAGTAATGAACGTTAGGTGAAATGAGTGAACTCCATCATGCTTTGTCTATTGTTCAGAAATTCAGCAGCATAATACAATTATAGTTACAGTATTTCACCCATGGAGACCCAGCAAATTACAATCCAGGTAAACTTGCTGGCTGAATTTAGGAGACAAGTATAAGTGAAAATCATTTTGATCAAAGTTCCAAGTTGATCACAGTACCAACTGATGTATCTGAGTTTTGTTGGAGATAGAGAAATACATTGAGAGGTTTTGCCAGAGGAAATGACCTTGAAAATCATGTGAGCCTTGTCACTTCAGGAGACCAGATATAGGAAGAGAGTTTGAAATCCAAGTCTGGAAAGTACCCATCCTAAATTGAACGTTTGCCAAGATTATTAACGTATCACTTTGATGAGCCAAGAACTTCCATTTTTGCTCACAGAGGAGGATATGATGTCTCCAATAGTCTGAGGCAGAAAGAAGGCACACACAATTCTTATTTTTTAATTTTAGGAAGAATGAATTTCAACTGGAAGAAAGAATTGCAGCTAGGTTTTGACAGTGTGTCTTGGGAAGTAGAGGCAAACACAAGGCTTTGTAACTGTTGGCATTACAATGAGATCACATTTTGTAGGTGTCTTCTGATCATGTAATTAGTATAATGTCAGATGGGCTTGAGAATCATTTCTCTTTTATAAACCATCTGTTTTATCATAAAAGTTTCTTTATAAGCCATATGCAGCAGAGCATTTTTTTCTTTTATTTTTTCGAAGTTCTCTTCTGTGCTTTTTTGTTTCTACATCCTGTGTCCTGAATGCTGATTTTAAATTGTCTAGGGAGAATGCAGGGTGTCCCGCAGAAGAAATAAATAAAGGATTGTCAAGGAAGAAATCTGCTGATTGAAGACATCTGTGTACTGGTAGTTTCGTCTACTAGTGGACATCTCTGTCCTATGTCATATGGATGAAATTCTGTTTCCAAAAATTATGAAGTCTTAGATATCATTGCCTTCTGAGAACTGACAACCCCATATAAAAGCATGAAGTGTTTTTTTTTAAGTCATAATTGAACTAAATAGAAAAGGACAACGCAAGGGAAGCCATGGAAAGACACACACACACACACACACACACACACACACACACACACCATATATATATATATATATATATATATATATATATATATATATGTTAAAGTATTTCACTAACATAAACCTGAAAAAACAGAATAGTTGTACACATTTAAATTGCTACTCCAAAGAATTATTCACTGTTAACATTTTATCTAGTATGATTCAATAAACAATAATTTCTTTCTTTCTTTTTTTATTTTTTTATTTTTGCCAGTCATAGTGCTTGAACTCTGGACCTGAGCATTGTCCCTCAGCTCTTCAGCTCAAGGCTAGTGCTCTACACTTGAGCCACAGCGCCACTTCTGGTTTTCTGAGTGGTTTATTGGAGATAAGAGTTTCATGGACTTTCCTTCTAGGCTGGCATTCAACCACAATCCTCAGCTCTCAGCCTCCTGAGTAGCTAGGATTACAGGCATGAGCCACCAGTGCCTGGCTAGTGGTAATTTCTTAAACCCTTTTTTCCCCACCTGATGAATACATGTATACATGTATGCACAGTTAACATTTTGCAAGCTAGTTAGGTTAACGTATATAACACAATAACCCAGGATTTCCCCTCTATGCCTAAAACTTAAATTCACTGCATAGACCCTCAGTGGTGTAGTCTGCCTCTCCCTTGATCAGAATTACCTTGTTGTCCTTGTGTTCTCTTGGGAGGTCGAGAAACTGGCTTCATGGCTGCATATTCATAGGACAGAAGGAATTCAAAGGTCAGCAACATCAATATCAGTTGGGGGAGGGGAATTGCAGCTACAGCTTTATGATCAAGCAAGGGGCACTGGTTTTAAGTGCAAACAAATACTATTATAAACTGCTCCATGAGCTCTGATGGATCATGAAGATGTCAAAACAGCATACACACATAAGCAAACTATAATAATTCTTCTTAGCCAGTCCCTTCCTTGATAGTAATAGTAGCAGTGCTGATGTTATTTATTTCTATTTGTTCAGCCTATTATAGTTTTCCAAGTTGTTTTAAAACACATTATCTCTCCACAATGCTTAATTTCAGCCCCCTTTACAGATATGGAGCTTGCAAAAGTAAGTACAGCAGGAATCAGCTCAAGACCCATTTTGGCTTACTTTTTTTTGGATAGTGTACTAGATACAGAATTTTCTCTTTTTTTATATAACAGAACAAAGATGTGCTGTTGTTTTTATTTATAAATACAGTAGACACAAGGTATGGAACTTGGCTAGTCTCTCAACAAAATTAGTGATGGTGCTCAGAATTGAACTTGAGTCTTCAGATCTTTTGACTCAGCATGTTTTCTGGCCTTACTCACATCCTAGGTAACTCTGGAAGGTGGATCCATGTTGTGTGGGGATTGGAAGGAGAAAGAGAGGCAAGCTCTAGGAACAAGGAGGAAGAGAAGCAAGCCTTAGAACAGAAAGCAATACTATGTTAAAGAAAAGGTCACACCATATCTGCTAGGTGAGGATGTATCTCATCTTGCAAAAGATAATGAATACTTCATGATTGCCTGGTGGACTCTAACACTTCCCTGTTCACAAGCTGATGGTAACAGCTGCATGCACAATGTGAAGGTATGTCAGATGGACACAATCAGTGGATGGAAAACAGGGAAGGAAATAAATGGTTTGAAATCAGTTTCTGCCAACAAATTGTTTTTTTTTTAAATATTCTCACTTCAACTAACTTTGAAACTGAGGTTAAAAAATATAAAATCCAAGGGATCTTACATAATCTTAATGTAGAATTTTCTCCCTTCAAACAGTGATACCTACATATGAAAATTTTACGGATAATAAATATGGACATCATGTATGTATACACTACATATGATTGATAAGCAGTACTTGACAAGAGGGCGGGTTATAGTGGAGTGGGGTTAGTTGTGAGGAAAACAGAATGAAGATAGAGTTTCAAGCACTGATTTTGAGAGACTTAGCAGTTTCACCTTAGAAGCAGGTGTTCAAACTTCAAGCAAAGAGCTGAGGGACAGTGCCCAGGCCCAGAGTTCAGGCCCCACGACCAGACCCCCCAAAAAAACTTCAAGCAAGGTGTAGATGCCAGCCAGCAGTTAGGTTTTTCCTTTTATGATCTCTGACTTGAGAACAGGATTCACAGGGTCCTTGATTATCTTGACTGATCCAGAAATACAGGGCTAAGGTTCCTTTGCAAAAATGACACCGGTGACAAGGTCTATATAAAATTTTGATACCGCCAAATGCTGGTGGCTTATAACTGTAATCCTAGCAACTCAGGAGGCTGAAATCTGAGGATCATGGTTCAAAGCTCACTCAGGCAGAAAAGTCTGTGAGACTCTTACCTCCAGTTAACACCAAAGCAGCTGGACATGGAGATGTGGCTCAAATGGTAGAGTAGTAGTCTTAGGAAAAAAAGCTCAGGGACAGTGCCCAGGCCCAAGCCCCAGTACTGACACACAGAAAAGAAAAGATACAGATGTGTGTGACAAATTTTCTGGGCAAGTAAGTCAAGTTCTTAGGTTATAATTGTTGACCCAAAGCCAAGAAAAGTGATATAGAAATATCAGTGTTATATCTAGACTCCATTTTGTGCCTTCAGCCTTCTATTCTTTGCACAAAAAATATAGTATTTGTGCATTGCTATGTTTTTCCTGTTGTCCACTTATTTATTTAGTGAAATCTGAGGGAAATGAAAGACCGTTTTCTAGTTCAATTTCACCTCACAAACTAGCTCCACAAAATATTGTAAAGGGAGATATTTCTTGATTACATCAGCTGAAAGAAATATGAACGTCGCATTTGTGTTTTAGATATTTACTATATGCATGGGTAAAATCGGTGTTCCTCATATCAATCTTGGTGGAAATGACAATGTACTCCATCCTGTATTCACTACAGGAAAAACATTGTGCTGTGCAGGTTCTCAGCTCCAGAGACATGGAAAGGAGAGTTGGATGAGCTGAAAAATAGTACATAGCACAGTGGGAATGGTGATCATACTTTATGTAAATCTCTCTATCTACAGACTCACCATTAGCAGCACCCCAGCCCTCCCTCCAGCAATAGGGCATGTCTTTTTTCTCTTATCACACAAACACTTGGCCAAGGTTGGCCACACAAGGCCACTCATGTGCACCCAAACACAAAGTTACAACGCAAATAACATACATGTACAGGGATCAAGATTCTGTGGTTGTACTGAACCAGCTGCATTGCAGTCCTCTGAAATTGCAGACCCCAAAGCTCCACCATGAAGCTATGTGGAGAGAGCCTAATATAAGCCATTTTTTCCTGTCAACATGGTAACAATAACCATAGTACTTGTGAACTGGTTCAGCTCTTGCTAGGAGTGTTGAGCAAATGCCCACTGCTAGACACGTTGTCCTAAGACATATTTGACTTCTTTAAGTGACATATTTAGATTTGCTTATTGATTTCCTATGCTACCATTGGCTGTAGTTCATTATATAAAAAATTCATAGGCTTCCAAACATTTGCCCTAGCTGGCTAGCCAGAAAGCTTGCTAGATAATGTCTATTTTTTTCAAGTGAGGACAGATGCAATGTAAAGAAATTAGGTCCACTAGAGATCTATTTTTCCCTGAATAGGGTTAATTACAGATTTCTGTCTAATGTGAAAATCAGTTCAGGGTAACTTTACATATGTACTGTTACTAAGAAGAGAAGCACTTTTCTGAATACTAGGTAAACTCCTTTATGAAAATTGTGATAAAATATTTGTAATTTGGGCCACTCTGTGAATGCCATAATTTTGCTCATACAAAACTGTCTATATAAGAATTTTTGTATACAAAATTTCTATCTGACCTCTGCAAAATTAACTTTTTCTCATGTATTATACTGTTAAAAAAAAAAAAAAAACGTAGCCAAGCACCAGTGGCTCAAGCCTGTAATCCTATCTCCTCAGAAGGCTGAGATCTGAGGATTGCAGTTCAAAGTCAGCCCAGGCAGGAATGTCCGTGAGACTCTGATCTCCAATAAACCACCAGAAAACCGGAAGTGATGCTGTGGCCTAAGTGGTAGAATACTCACCTTGAGCTGAAGTGTGCAGGGACAGTGCCCAGGCCCAGAGTTCAAGCCCCATGACCGACAAAAAAACAAAAAAAAAAACACAAAAAAAACCTACTCCCATCACATTTCAACCTCTGTTCTTTGATGCTTCCTTTCAGACTCTGCACTTCTGTGAATGTTTGACCCTTGAGTAGGGTGTCTCTCCATTCCAAGAGCTCTTCCCCACAGATTAATTTGGGCCACTACTGTCTACCTCCAATACACTACACATAAACATTTGCACAAAACACAGCAGGTCTCTCTCTCTCTCTCTCTCTCTCTCACACACACACACACAAAACATGACTACCACCATCATCATCTAGCCATTCATCTTAGTGGGTGGTATAAATGTAGATAAGGTATGCAAGGGCCACGCATACAGTATGCTGTAATTGTCTTCTAAATATGACATAGCATGTCTGAAAGATGATTACCGATTTGAGAAACTATAAATCTACATGAGTACGTCATATTCATATTCAGTGCTACTCAAAGTCAAGAATTATGCTGGATAACAGTGGTTAATCAGGAGACTGAGATCGAAAGATCCTGATTTGAAGGCTGCCTGGGCAGAAAAGTCTATGCGAAATTTATTTCCAATTAACCATCAAATAGTTGGAAGCAAAGTTATGGCTCACGTGGTAAGACTACCATCCATGAGTGAAAAAGCTAAATGAGAGTGCAAGCCCCAGTTCTGACACAAAAACCGAAAAACCAAGGCCTTCACAAAACACTCAATGCCATTCTTCTAGTTTGTGAATCTAATAATGTCAATAAAGAAGAAAATGATGTTAATTTGGTTTGGCTGATTATTCTAATACATTGGGGAACTTTGTAATAAATCTTTATAGTGTGGTATCATGCCACTCCTAATTTTATTTCTTAGAGTCTATTTTCATGTCTTTGAAATGAAATTTTTGACCACCCCCAGTCTTTTGGCATCTCACTCCTCTTCTATCATTTTGTAAATGTTACTTCATAATTATTCTCAGTGGTGTTTGCAATTTGTTCATTTGCAAAGGTCTCTTCATCCAAAATATTTAAAAAATATTTGTAGATGAAACCTGATTCAGCTCATAAGTCAATTTACAGTTGTTTAAGCTTTTCTTTTTAAAAGCAGGCTCTCAGAGCCAGGTGCGAGTGGCTCACGCCTGTAATCCTAGCTACTTAGAAGACTGAATTCTGAGAATCATGGTTCAAAGCCAGCCCAGACAAGAAAGTCTATGAGATTTTTTATGTCTGATTAACCTAAAAGCTGAACGGTAGATCTGTGGCTCAAGTGGTAGAGACCTAGCCTTAAGCACAAAAGCTCACAGACAGCACCCAGGCCCTTAGTTCAAGTCCAAGGATCGGCACCAAAAAAAAAAAAAAAGATTTTCAGAATATTACAATAGCAATGCACGTTGAACACATGCCTCCATGTACTGCTCCTGTCCACATCACCAAATGATGGGAACCATTTAAGAAATAACAAATTGACAATGGTGCTCACAAATGGTTAGGGGAAAGCAATCATTGGACAGAAAATCCTGAAAATCTCTTACATATGGAATTTGTTTGTGGAAAAATGAGTAGATCAAACCAGAATTAACACCAGGGAGAAAAGTATGGAAAGGAGAAGAACGTTCCATGGTGCTTTATTTTATTTTATTTGGTCGGTTATGGGGCTTGAACTCTGGGCTTGGGCGCTGTCCCAGCGCTCTTCAGTTCAAGGCAAACACTCTACTGCTTGAGCCACAGTGTCACTTCTGGTTTTCTAGTGTTTTTTATTGGAGATAAGAGTCTCATGGACTTTCCTGCCAGGGCTGGCTTTGAACTGAGATCCTCAGATCTCAGCCTCCTGAGTAGCTAGGATTACAGGCGTGAGCCACCAGCGCCGGGCAAGGTGCTTTAATTTTGAATCAAGATAGGCCAAGAACCACATAGACCCAGTGCTTCTGAGTTCAAGATCATTCAGGTCATCCCACAGGGAGCATATTTAATTGCAGTCCAATTAGAAAATCTTAGCTCAGGACTAAGGGTCTGATTTTCATGTCCAGTGATAGCACTGCTAATCTTCGACTATTTTTTAAAATATTTTTTGTTGTAAAGATACTGTACAGAGGGGTTACAATTCCATGAGTAAGGTAATGAGTATATTTCCTGTTTAGCATTGTTACCCTCCTCTTTTCTTTTTCCCCATACCATCTCTTCCCTCCCTATCTCCCCAATTCCTCCCTCTCCTCTCAAAGTTGTGAAGTTTGTTTTCAACATAGTGTCTTGAACATCTCATTGTTACAATGGGTCAACCTGTATCCTTCTTTCAGCATTTTTTATTTCCCTTCCCCTCCCTAAATTAGAAAAATGTATTAACAAGACGCAGGGCACTGGAATCAAATACAGTGAAAACAGGGGCTATACCATGGGGGAAGAACATACAAAAGAAACAAAATCACACAGTACATTAAAAACAACAGGGACAAATATAAAACCTCTTGTGTCCCTATCTTGGAGTTCATTTTGCTTAGCATCATCTTATATGGTCATATATACATAGATTTTGACCTTTTCTGCTTGTCTGGTAAGATTATCCTAGATATATACTAGTCATTGCAAATAAAGGAAACCATGGGACCTATGTTTCTTTGGGGTCTGGCTTACTTCACTTAATATGATTTTTTTCCCCAAGTCTTTCTATTTCCTAACAAATGGGCAGTGTCATTCTTTCTGACTGAGACATGACTATTGTTTTGAATATCAAGTATCTTTATCAGAGGCTGCCTGGATGCAGAACCAAGTAATCTATATATTAACAAGTCATCCAGAGCCTTCTAAAAAGCAAGACCATCTTGTAGTTAAATAAACAGGTTTAGTTGATTGATAATTCTTCTTTTATCACTGCTTCCATTCCCTTTCTAACCATTGTCCAAGTTACAGACCCAATAAATAATGTTTTCTCTCAAGTTTAAAAACCCTATGAAATTCTGTCCTCAGAAGGAATTAATCCATGTTCTTGAGGAGGACTTAGAGTGTTGATTTGTTATCTGGAGTGGAACAAAGCAAATTTGGAGATAACCTTTATTCTAAGCATCTACACGAAATTGAACAAAAGAAAAAAGGAAAGGCTAGGACAAAAAGTCTGTAATCCACTCCTGGTGAAACAGTTTTTATTCTAGCATGAAAGGACCTCCAGCTTCCAAGTCAATTTCCTTATCACTGGTCCTAACTTCACATGGCCATTTGGTGAGAGTTCCATGCTCTGTCTTGCTTTATTCCTAATTTCCTTAAGGGTCAGGCTACAACCACCCTGAAATTCAACATTCCATATGTTAAATAACTGAACAATTATCTTTCAAGCTGAAAACTGTAAAATAACATAATTTCTTCTTTCATCTTGCTAATTATTTGATAACCAGGTTTATATTTAGAACATTTGACTTTTGGGGAGGCCCATATCTGAACCTAGAGCTGGAGTAACAGCCAGAACTGAATTCTCAAACCCACTGCATCCTGGGCAACCATCCACTGCCTTTATTTTCCTTCTTCTCAGTCAAAAACGATTGATGTAACATTGTGCCAGTAAGCCTATCTCAGGGATCTGGGATGATCATTTTCCCAGTAGTAACTCATTAGTGTAGCAATGTTAAATGCTGCTTGTGGGTGGTTACAGTGAAAGAAGGCAAAACTCTCGAAAATGACATGTTCGAGTCTCCAGGGAGACATATGAAATTTGCAAAAGTATTCAAGAGGAATGCCTAGTCACTGTTTGAGGGCTTGCAAAGTCTTTGCAGATATTATTTCCACACCATCTCAATTATGCCTGCAGATTGGAGTAATACCTTACAAATATCAATAATAGTTGCTTCAAATGGCAGTATTCTTTAAGGAAATAATACATTACAGGCAAACCTAATGTTCTTTAGGCATTTTCTTCCTTCTCTGTATTCAATATTGTCTTGTAAGTCTTCACTCTGGGACCATATTTATATTTCTGCCATATGCAAGACTGCTTCTCAGCTGTCCCCACCACAAAAACTTACTCTCTGAAAATATCTCTTCATGCAACATTATGCTTTATGCATACATTGCATCTGTGAATGAAGATAGCTTAAAACAAAAACAAAAACCTTACTGAAAGTTGGTGAATAACAGGAAGCAAAGGAAATGAGGATAATGAGAGTGATCAGGGGGTCAATGTGATTACCATGTTTAAGCCTCTTTGAGCAATTAGCACATACTTAAAAAGAAGAGGTCACAAATATAGATTGATCTTGTTGGGATATGGTTATTAGAAAGAGAAGGTGGGAAGAATGAATGGAAATAAGTATGGAGGGTCAGCATGATGAAAAACTCTTTATGGACACATGGAAAAATAGAAAAAGTAAGATTATTAAGATTGATTTGGGAAGAGGGGTACAGAATGAGAGAGAAAAAAGAAGGGGTAAAATTGAACAAGATATGTTATATGCGTATATGAACATGTCAGAATGAAACTCTTTGCTATAAATAATTGATCCTAATAAAAATGTGAACAAGATAAAGACATGTGAATCAATTGATGAGTAAATCAAGCCATTTTGGTATGACATGTCTATATCTGGTTTATTATGTTTGAATATTTGCTTTTGAATACCCAATTTAAAAAGAAATGCAAATTTGAAATGTTAAGAAAAACTATCCTGAATACTTTTCTACTCACTGGAGAATCACAATGCTCCTTGCCCTTTCCACAAATTAAACCACCTAAAGTTATGATGAACTTAAAAACCTTTCCTTGCATTTCAGTCCTTCTTAAGGAAGATCAAGATTTTACATTCTTATAATTTGTTCCCCAAACTACTTCTGCCAGGTTTTGAGATTTCTTTCCTTCTTAATAGTCTTCTGTTTGACAGTCATGCCTATAACTATTCATGGGTTGATTTCCTTTTATCAATAAATAAAATATAATACATGTCTGAATACTTTTAAGAATTTTTTATGAAAGAACTCATATTTGTTCATCTTGATCATTCCTCGCTATTTTTATTAATCAAAAAATTTCTCCTGCAGTAGGGTGCTGGTGACTCACATCTTTTATTATATGGGAATTTGATCTTCAGATTCAGAGGATTGTGAGGTGTAATTGGGAGTCTTTGTTGAAAGTTGGCGACTACAGGTAGACTCATGTTCTCCCAAAACTTGCAGTCTCCAATGCACTCAATACTGTTAGAAAATTGAGCCAGGAGGGTAGGTGAATAAAGATAGAGCAGAAAAACAATCTCAACAAACCAGATCAACTTTAAATGAGAGTTAAAGAGGGACGCCAGGGTGACCTGAGGAGAGTCAGGAGACACCAGGCATGAACAATGGCAGCAGGGGTGGTGGAAGCTAAAAAGGAGTCCGGTCACAGGGTATTCAAGAGTTCAAAGAGGCTCCTGAGTTCATGATACAGGTATTGCAGGTCCAGGAACCTACTGTCCAAGTCCCTGCCCTCTCTGTTTCTAGGAATTTAGGCCTATCACCTGGAAGTGGGCATGGGGAAATGGGTTTCACCTCTAGGAGTTTATGAAAATTCTTCATCATCCACCAAGATGCCAAGATGACACCAATTAGATCCACTATCCATATTTCATTGTAATCCTAGCTACTCAGGAGGCTGAGATCTGAGGATCATAGTTTCAAGCCAGCCATGCAGAAAAGTCCATGAGTCTCTTATCTCTGATTAACCACCAGAAAACAGGAATGGTGCTGTGGCTCAAAGTCACAGAGTACTAGCCTCTAGTCATAAAGTTCAGGGACAACAGCCAAGCCCCAAGTTCAAGCCCCAGGACAACAAAAAGAAAAAAATAAGGAAAAAGAAAAAAAATCTATGAGACTCTTATTTCCAGATATCCAGTAAAATATAAAAAGTGGAAGTGTGGCTCAAGTGCTAGAGCATGAACCCTGACTGATAAAGCTAAAGGTCAGGGCCCAGATTTTGAGTTCAAGCCCCAGTACCAGAACAAAAATTAATTAATTGATTGGTTGATTTCCTCTATGGTTTTACAAGATTGTTGACTATAGGAAAGTTCTTGGGCTATAGGGAAGTACAGATTTTATGTATTGTTTACTATTAAACAAGGTTATCAAAGTTCATTATTAATTTTAAGAGGTTGGGTTTTTATAAAAATTATTCTGCGAAGGTCAAAAGCTATGCACATATGACCACATAAGATGATGTTAAGCGAAATGAACCCCAAGAAAGAGACACAAATATCTTTCTTTCTTGCTTGCTATTGATTCTCACGTATTTGTATTTATAATGGACCATGTGAATTTTTGTTTCTTTGTAAGTTCCTCCCCCATGGTATAACCCCTGTTTTCACTTTAGTTAATGTTGGAGCTCTGCATCTTATATATACACTTCTCTAGGGGAGAGAAGGGAAAAAACAAAAGGCTTAAATAAGAATACAGGTTGACCCATTGTAACAATGAGATGTACAAGACACTATGTTGAAAACGAACTATACAATTTGGGGGGGCGGGCTAGTTGTAGAGGTGGGAGGGAAGGGATGGTAGGGGGGAAATAAAGGAGGAGGCAACAATGCTCAATAGGAAATATACTCATTACCTTGATCATGTACCTGTAATCCCTCTGTACAGCATTTTTACAATCAAAAACGTACAAAAAATTATTCTGATGCCAAAGTGTTTTTTAAGTGTCTTTTGTTATTTTGCTTGGAATTTACAATAATAAACTGCCAAAGTTTTTGAGAACAGTATTCTTAATTGGTCTCTGACCTGAACAGGAAAGCTTCTAACATTTTCCCAGCATGCATTGTGTTAAACCCAGACAGTGAATATCAAACCAGAACCACCTGAAGGACTGGGTGAGCAACAGATTTCCCTTCCCTGTACCCATGGAGTTTATTTATTTATTTATTTTTATTGTGAAAATACTGTACAGAGGGGTTACAATTACATGGGCAAGATAGTGAGTACATTTCTTATCAAGCATTGTAGCCTCCTCCTTTGTTTCCCCTTCCTATCCCTTCCCATTCTCCACCCTGCTTCCCCCAATCCTCCCCACTCCCCCCCACCCCCCAGCCCCTCATGGAGTTTTTGAATCAGTAAATCTAGGCTGGGTACAGATAATTTCTATTCCTTAAGCAGTTGGTAATTTGTATGGGATCATTTGTATCCCTTAGGAAGTCGTTGTTATTGGTAAAAACAAAAAAAAAATAACCAAAAACCAAAACCAAACAAACAAAAGTCATAGTGGACAGAGGCTGGGCTCCTGGATAGGGAGATAGGTTGTAACCTTTCTTGTGCTGGTGAGGTCAGGGTTCTCAAAAGAGGTGCCATCTGAACAGTCTTGATAATAGTCATGGGTGGAACAACTTTAAGGGGCTGACTGTAGAGGCTGACGTGGAGTAATTTAGGAATAATTGTGACAGATTAGAGATGCACCAGATAGCACTGGGGAAGACTCTAAATGGTCACCATAAGGATGCTGCCTTTAATTTTCAGAGTTGCACTGAGGAGGAAGATAATTTGACCTGTTTTCAGAGGGTCATCTGATCTTTGTGTTGAGCATAGACATCAAGATACCAGGGGATCTTGCAGTAATCCAACAAAAATTGCAGTATTGTCAGAGGGAAGAAGTGATCAGGTTTTCCTTGGAGTTCAAGAGAGCACCTTTCTGTGCTGAAAAGAAAAGAGGAATCACGCATGTCGGCCTGAGAAACAGAAAAGAGGTTGAAACCATTCAAGGAGACAGTACCCCTGGCCATGAACATGAGCTTCTTCATTCTCCTGAATTAAGAAATTCCTGTGGAGAAATTGAATTGTCTTTCAAGTGCACTGACTGCTAAAATATAGGGGAAAAAGAAAAGATTGATCAAGTCAGTATGTAAAGACTGGTGTTTGTAGTAAAGGTTTATTAAAGAACAAGGCACCAAAATGTTCTTTGTGGTGGGAGAATTATATTTTGAGATGATCTAATGTAAGAGCTGAGTCTCTGCACCATGGAAACGCTACCACTCAATTATTGAAATCTACATGGTAACACTGAGGTTTGCTGTGGTTAGATGTGTTTGTGCTTCTGCCTCTTGATTCTTGTCTCCAGAGAACAGTAGGTATCATCATGTTTTCCTGAAAATGCAAACGGATAAAACCCGCTCTCCCCAACAAAGAGAACTTTCCTTCACACACAAGGAGGCTTGCTAGGATAGGCCCTGTATACATTTTGGTGTCAAGAATATTGCACAGCTACGCTTTCCTCATGCTTCTTCTTTTCACTATTTGTTTCTATTCCTAAAGATCCAGGAACGTTTCCTTCTGCCTCTCACGTTGAGTATTTACCTTATATTTTTTAAAATGTGCTTTCTGTTTGTTTAGTTTAACTATGATTACCTTTGATTCTCCCTGGATATGGAAGGGATTACTCCATAATTAAAAGGTCAGGTTATCATATGAGATGAGAAAATTAAAAATCCTATACAGGGATAGATATCTAATGGCTCACAGTCTGACAGGAAGAACATTGTGTTATATCACAAGAGGTTTAATCAGCAGAGTATATAGTTCTTATGATTAACTTTTAAGTATATTAGAATATTTTTTTCTTGCAACTGAGTTATGGCACAGACTGAACATCTCTTGGTTATTAAAAAGTCTATTCATACTGGGTGCTAGGGACTTCGGTGGGTGGGATCTGAGGATTATGGTTCACAACTAGTCTGGGCAGAGAGACTCTTAAATCCAATTAACTACCAAAGTGGAGCTGTGGCTCAAGTGGTAGAATACTAGCCTGGATCAAGAAAGCTTAGGGACAGTGCATCAGCCCTAACTTTAAAACTGACACAAAAATAAGCAAATATCACCAACAAAACGTCGATTAATTACATTATATCCTTAAATATAATTTTTAATTGTCCCTTTACAACAAGGGCTTGACCTCTACTTTCTGAATGATGATTAGAGTAGAAAAAAAATCACTTTTGTTTCTTCATGATTTTGTGTCATCCTGTTGCCATCATTTAGTTTCTACATAGAGATGAAACTTCTGTAATTAGGTTCATGAAAAATGAGGGCAGATTTAGAAGTTTAAAAATGTGGGTGTGAATTTCAACAGCTTTCACTAGTATCTCTGACAACTTGTCATTTCTCCCATGTTTGAGAGCTACAAAGACAGAAAATAATTCATTTCCTTTCATCATGGCATAGCTTATCTGCTGGCTGTTGGTGGTCCTTCCAAATACATATGTGAAGTTTTGGAGTGAAGTTTATTTCAACTAATAAGCGGAAGTCAAAATAGAAGCCTATAAGGATACACACTTAAGAAAAATAGAAGCAGAACACATAATTAAGTACTAACGACATTGCAAATGTTTAGAAAGTATTATTAATATTGCTTTAAAGAATTGTATCTGAAAGTTTCAGATGTAAACATTACCTGTAGCAATGTTGGGCTGACATTCTAAACTGATTGTTTTCAAACTTTATTAAATATATATAAAGAGGTTACAATTCCATGCAAATCAGGTTACAAATGCAATGCATCTTGATCAAAGACACCTTTTCCATCAGTCTCCCCTATTTCCTGCCTCACATCCCTACTCTCAAGTTACATAGTTCACTTTTTATATAATGTACATTAAATATAGTAACTATATTTGCTCACCCTTCTTGAATGAACAACTAAACTTTCATCAGTTGGTTGGAATACAATGTAAAACTGTGTGGAAATGTAATGGTAAAACAATTGAACTTATTTCTGCAAAGTTCTGGAGGCTGGAAAGCAGGGGTACTGGTATGGTTGGATTTGATTGAGTAGCCCCTTCTATTTTCAACTTCTTGCCTACTCCCAGAGTAGAAAGTGACAGTTAGATCTTTGGCTCATTTTTTATAAAGGATTCATCCCATTTATGAAGATGCTATCTTCATGGCCTAATTACTTTCCAAAGGCCACCATCTCCAATGACTTTCACACTGACACTAAAAGCCATTGGATTCGAAGGTAGACACAAGCATTCAGTCCATAACACCCACCGGAAGTGATTTTGAGATTGATTGGTGTAAGTTCAAACCTCTAAAAAACTAATACAAGAATCTGCATAGTTGACACAGAAGTTATATAGAAAACAACCTCATGGTGACTAGAGGATAGTTTAGATGTTAGTATACAGGTAACTATATACAGAGAAGTGTTATTCAGCATATAGAAAACCTTGACAAATGCCTGGGCACTGAGTGTCTGTTTGCAGATATTTTCTGGGTGACCAGTTACCCTGTGGAAGTACTATAAAAAGATATAGACAGAGAGGATTCAGGGTTCTGCTGATGAGAACTAAAATTGAAGTCAATGGCAGTGACCCCTGATAAAATTAACATTTCTTTGTCCAAACCCAAATGAAACCTTGATTCATTTTATGACAGGTGCTGATAATTATTGAGAAAAGGTGTTGGGAAAAGAAATCATAGACCCTTGAGACTTAATACTTTGTTACCCATTCCAAATCTAATAACACCATGGGAAGCAAATTGAAGTAGAGGCTGATTACTACTGATTGCAAAGGTAATCATATGTAATTTAAAGGATCCATAAAGAACAACCTGATGGACCACTCTGAGAAACAATTTATCCTGTAACAAGAAATTCAAATGCTTTGATCTCTAGAATCCACATGCTTAAAACCATATCATATTAAAACAAATATTTTTAGAAACCATTATTTTTCCAAAACAATCAGAAAGAATCTAGCTGTTGGAAATAAATTAACTACTGTAGAATCATACATCTCTAGTCTTTTATTCATTATTTTATTAATTACGATGAGTGGACCTAAGACTGAAGCTTCTCCAAATCATTCACAAAGGAACAAAATGCTAGAATTCGGCTACTGAAATTAAAGAAAATTAATAATACATTGGGAAAATGTCACAGTGTATTAAAATTTTGGATCCTAGAGCATTTCTGAAGATTGATCCTAAGCCATTAGCCTATACATTATTCTGAACAGTGATCAAAATATCTAAAGATGGAGATCTAAATAAGCCAATGGCCATTCTCTTCTGCTTCTCCCATGCTTCCATCCAGGTTCACTGGTGTGTAGACAGAATCAGATTCATGTATTGGAGAAAGCTTTTCCACAATGTCTGACAATATGAGACTTTTAGTAATTTGAGCAGACAAGGATTCTCAATCTTTACAACCAAAATGACTCTCAGGCCTCTGTCATAATCTGCCCTGTGGCACACAATTTCATTTCTATTTGGTTCTGTTAGAAAGTCTTTCTTTATAGAGAACCATGGTTGCAGCCCATTCTTTGCCCATGCAGCTATAAATCCTTCTGTATGTCAAGACCTCAAAAAACAAAACTAAATCTAATGTCCAAGGTAGCATCCAGTAGGAGATGATAGCCTCTTCTTTCTCTTTCCATTCAAGAAGATTGTCTTCCATTCCACAATTCACCACCATCTTCCTTCGTTTTCAGGATTTCTTCTATTATTCCTGGTGTGGTTTCTCTACCCTAAGAGCATCAAGAGACCACCTTGTGGTTCTGATTATTTTTCCAGCGTTGTTCAAGATCTGCTCCTTATTCCTAGCAAGAGATAATACTAACACTGAAGGTTGCAAGGAGGAAGACATCTGTGGGCTTAGGAAAGGTAATTAAAAACTTTTCCATGTTCAGCAGCATTAAGAAGTTAGGATCCACATGCCCTGAGCACAAATCACAGCTTTTAATCTTTTGAACTGCTTTGCCACTTGGTCAGATTACTTTATTGTTTCCAAACCTCTGCTTTTCCTCTCTAAAACTACAAATAAAAGAATGCTTCACCAATAATACTGAACGAGTTAAGAGTCTGTTCTGGATACTATCTAACATGGAACCAAAAAAATTACCTGTACTTGAGAAATATGATTTTTGCCTTTTCTACACTGAATATTGTAAATCACTTCCAGAAGTCTCACTTCTTATTTACTTCTAACAAAGGAGTATTTTTAAAGTACTAATTATAAAATGGACTAATTATGTCATAGCCTTGGGAAGTTTTAGAGTAGGTCATTAAATTTATAATTGTAATTGTGGTGTGACTTTTTTTTCTAGGTAGAGGTCTGATCATCAATCCCCCAGGAGCCTTTATATAATGTAACATTTTTATTTGAAGCCCCAGAACAGAATGAGAAAACAAGAGCTTTTCATCTTCAAAAGAGTATATGAGCTTTAAATAATTAGGAGACACAGCTCACTAGAGCAGCCAACCAAAGAGACTAGGAAGGAAGAAATGAGTGTCTGGAAGGGATTGGGGGAGAAATCACTCAGTCAAGGGGCTGTGAGCAGACCAGGTATGTGAGTTTTTGTGCCTGGGTACAGTTAAATAGTGCTGATGTCCTTGTGGGAGAGGTTGGGATGGATTGCTATACAGATTATATAGAATATTGGATCTATGTCAGTGATCAAGTACCCAAATGCTCATTCGGTTCATCTGCAGAACTCTTTCCTACTTCAAGAAACATATCTATCTCTTAGGCTATCTTTCAAATAGAGCTAGCTGGTTAGTAAGCAACCACTAAATTTAAGATTTTCTCTGCTTACAGTTGTCTGTTCCTTACATCATTTCCTGAAACATCTAGGCCCTTCTATGGTTTTATCCAATCACCATCTTTTTCCTCTTTCTTTCTTTTTCTTTTGGGGGGAGTGGGGTTCAGACTCTTTCTTTGTCCATTCAGGAGAGGTGAAAGTGATATGATACTGTTACCATCTCAGTGTTAATTTATCATTCCATGTTGATCATTTCAAGCTTTCTTCATTTGTGTAAGTACCTATATTTAATACTTTTCTATTTCAGAGAGGTTTCTTTTTTCAGTTTTACCAAATTTAGGCTTCTCAGTATATGAATTGTATATGAGCTTATACATCAAGAGGTTAGAAGATATTAACACAGAAAGTTCCAAAGTCTTGTTAAATAGGGCATTTTTCTTATAAGCATCTCAGATTGACTAAATTATGCCATTAAGTGATGGTGAGAAAAAATTAAATTTTTGGTCTTCCTTTCATTATTATCTATACTGTAAGTGTGAAAGGATAAGATCCTACTTAATTTAGAAAAAGAAACGGTGGGCTGGAAAGGTGGCTCAGTGTTAGAGTGCTTGCCTTGCATTCGTAAGGCCTTAGGTTCTATTCCTCAGCACCACAGAAGCAGAAAAAGGCAGAAGTGGCATTGTGGCTCAAGAGGTAGAGTGCTTGCCTTGAGCTGAAGAGCTGAGGGACAGCGCCCAAGACCAGAGTTCAGGCCCCACGACTGACAAAAAAAAAAATTGGCTAAGCCAGGTGCTGGTGACTCATGCCTGTGATCTTAGCTACACAGAAGACTGAGATCTGAGAATCATGGTTCAAATTCAGCCAGAGCAGGAAAGCACTTTGGGCAGCTTTGAGCACAGAAGCTCAGGGAAAGCAGTCAGGTCTTGAGCTCAAACACCAGGACAGGTGTGCGTGCGCACGTGCGCGCGCGCACACACACACACACACACACACACTAATAAAATGAAAAGTTAAATTCAAATGAACACACATTTCCATATTCCTTGGGACACAGTAATCTTTTCTCTCAAATTCTATCTCCTCATCCAGAAAAGAGGAGCTGTAATGACATTTCCTTTGCCTCATTACAAAGGCTACATATCTAAGTTTTGGAAAGATCTTAGCATTTATTTATTTATGTATTTAATTATTTTTCCCCTGCTCAGTCTTGGTGCTTGAATCCAGGACCTCAGTGCTGCCCCTGAGCTTTTCTGTTCAAGGCTACAGCTCTACCACTTTCTTTAAATTTAAATTTTATTGTAAAGGTTTTGTGCATAGGGTTACAGTTACATAAGTCAAGAAGTGACTACACTTCTTTTTGAACAGTGTCACCCCCTTCCTCATTTTCTCCTAGTTTTTCCCCTCCCAATCCCCTTTCCCCCTAAGTTGTATAGTCCATTTCCAACCTAGTATTCGTTCATCCTCCATTTCTGTGTTTCCTCTTCCCCTCCTGAAATCAGGTAAACATATATATAAGACAAAGGATACAGAAATCAAAAACATAACAGAAGGAAATAAACTGAAGGAAAAAAATAACTGAAAACAGTACAATAAAAACTTCTTGGAGTTCATTTCGATAAACATGATTTTATATGATCATATACACATAGCTATTGAGCTCTAGTGATACTTTCCTAAGTACCACTTTGAGCCACAGCTCCATGTCCAGTTTTTTGGTGATTAATAGGAGATAAGCATTCTCACAGACTTTCTTTCCTGGGCTGGCTTTGACCCACAGTCTTCATCTCTAAGCCTCTGGAATAGCTAGGTTTATAGATGTGAGCTACCAACAGCCAGTTGTGGGGTGGGGCTAGGAGGCAGGGGAATGGCTACAATCTCTAAGCTTTTGGGCTAAAGATAAGTGCTCTACCACTTTCTACAATAAGGTTAAAAAGTCTTATGGGGGTTTCCTGCTCATGGACTTTTTTGCCTGTGCTGGATATGAGCTATGATCCTATATCTCAGCCTCCTGAGTAGCTAGGATTACAGGCGTGACCCATCCTTGGCTGGCAGCATTTATATTTTGTTTAGAGTAAAGATCCCAAGAGGTTGATTCTTTATTTATTGATCTACCAGATGTGCAAGTACTTTCTGGTCAATTTCTTTTTTAGATTAAACACCAATAAGAATATCACACCTATTACTCAGGACTTGATTGACTGAATGTGAATCTCTCTTTCTTATTAACATTAGCAGAAAAAAAGTTGGAGACATTTTATGTTTGAATTTATTTATCATCCTCTGAGCTTTCATTTCGATTTGTCTAACTCTCCTTTTAAATACTTACTCTTACTCCTTTTAAATAATTACTCTGAATTCCATTTTTATTTTACTGTTTATGAACATCTACTACATTTTTGTCACCATACCTATGTCAGGTTACATTTTCTTTGTTTTAATTAAGATTCAGCAATTACATCTATGTGATAGTTGAAATGTTGTCCCTTAAAATACCTACTCTAGGTTGCCTATCCTTACAAAGGTTTTGTATGGTTTTTTCAGTTCCTGTAAACATTCAGATTTAGAATAATGTTTTACTATCCTGTCTAGTCCAAGCTAATGGGTTTGATATTGTCACCATTTTTGACTGAGTTTTGTGACAAGAAAAAGAAAGAAAGAGAGGGAGAGAAAGCAAGAATGGAAAGAAAAATAAAAAAGAAAGAAAGAAAGGAAAGGGAGGAAGGTAGGAAAGAAGGAAGGTAGGAAGGAAGGAAGGGAGGAAGGAAGGGAGGAAAGGAGGAAGGGAAGAAGGAAGGAAGGGAGGGAGGGAGGGAGGGAGGGAGGAAGAAAAGGAGGGAGGGAGGGAGGCAGGCAGGCAGGCATGTTGTCACAACTTCTAGCCAGTTGAATGTATAGCCTGCTCTTCAAAAGAACATATGTTTTCATTGGAATGATTCAGAAAACTCTGGCATCAGGCATGGCAGATGAATGTAGGATTAAGTCTTGGCTTTTTGAGAGAAAGTGTGTAATAGCAGAGACAACACTGGATTTAGAAGCAGGATATGTAAGCCCTGGTCCTTGTTCTATCCCTGATGTCCTTTGAGGAGTTAGTCATCATCCCCTATAACTCCTTCCTCCACAGAATGATGTGGGTGGAACAGATGCTTTTGATTTATTCTATGTCCATGACTCTATACTATCAGAAATGTTTACATTAAAGTCAAAATGAACTATACAACTTGTGGATGGGTTGGGAGGGAAAAACTGCAAGAGAGCCAAGGTCTAAAAGAAAGGCATTCTTTCCCTGACTTACATAACTATAACCCCTCTGTTTTTAGCATTGTCAAGTAAAAATAATGTTAAAAGGCCCAATCTGTAACTAAATCTTGTTTAAGGCAGATGTTCTGGTTTTTTGTCTAAGATGCTCTATACTATTGAGAGATTGTTGTTATACAAAGTCAAATGAAGAAAAACTATGTCATAAAGAGTCAACACAGCAAAGAACTACAATCACTTTTTTAAAACTTGTTTTGCTTCGTTGTTTGTCTTTGCCAGTCCTGGGTCTTGAACTCTGGGCCTGAGCACGTTCCCTGAGTCCTTTGTTCTCAAGGTTAGTCCTCTACCACTTGAACCACAGCTCTATTTCCAGCTTTTCATGGCTAATTGGGGGGTGAGAGTCTCACAGACTTTCCTGCTCAAGCTGGCTTTGAGTCTCCTGAGTAGCTAGGATTACAGGCATTAGACTCTGGCACCTGGCTAGCATCATTTTTTTATAAATCTAAATTATTTGCATTTTATATGACAATATAACTAAGAATATTTTTACCTTAAAAATGGCTATGCATAGAGGCTTAAGCCTATAATGGTAGCCACTTGAAAGTCAGGGAAATTGGGAAACCTTAGTTTGAGGGTAGCTCGCCTGTATATAAAATTTCATGAAATTCCATCTTCACTACTGGCTGAGGGGGATGATGTGTGCCTATCTGTCATTGTCAGGGTCACAGGAAGCATAAGTAGAATGACTGGTAGTTCACGCTGGCTCTGGAATAAGAACAAGGCCCTACCTTGAAAATAGCTAAGGCAAAAAGGAATTGGCTCAGTAGTAAAGTGCCTGCCTTCCATTACCAGTACCAAATAGGAAAAAAAAAGTAAATGAAGAAAAAAACAAAGGAGGAGACAACAATGCTTGATAAAAAATGTACTCATTACCTTGCTCATGTAACTGTAACCCCTCTGTACAATATTTTCACAATAAAAAAGCTTATTAAAAAATAAAGGGTTTGTAATAAAAAAGACACCAGCCATGGATTTATTCCTTTGTTCTAGCTCTCTTACCCCAACCCCTTACCTCCAACCATTCTCCAACCACATATTGGCAAACTGATGTAACTCCACCCATTTGGGAAAATGTCCTGTTTTATAGTTTTAGATCACTAAATCACGTATTTTTGTGTCTTGATTTGCATTTTGTATTTTAAGTGAAAATATTAATATAATTTATGAAAATGGCACACATAAATTCCACAAAAATGACTAATTCAACATCATGCTACCACAGCCATAGATTTTGATTTGTTTTCTTTTGCATTTGGAGCATTAGCTTTGAAGGTAAGCCCCTTGTGCCACATCTTTCTATTTTGCCATCCCTGGCTCCATCACTCATCTCAGTTTCCAAAGTTGCTGTTAATGATACACTTAAGTGAGTAGAATAGTATGATTAAGAAATGGGATTTTTTCTGTAAAATTGAGGTAGGTCTAGCCACGGAGTCTCCTCTTTTTTTTCTTAACAGAATTTGAGGCTCAGGGTAATGATTATGTTTGAGCATCCATTTAAACCTACAAGCTTACACTGTGTACTTTTTATTTTCAAGTCCAGACCTTACTTTCATCTCCTTCTGAGTTGACCGAGGCTTTTAATATGAAATCACTTTCCTTTCAATCCCAAGCTGCCTTCTTGCTGGTGAATGTCATACATAATGAAAGATTATATCCATTTATCCTCAGCAGTAAATCATTTAATACACAAGGGAGATGTATTATTGTGAATTCTGATCAAAGAAGCCCACTCCCTTTCACTGGCAGAAATACTGCCCCCTTGTTAGTGGATTGTGCAATACCCTGAGAGAAACAGGAGAAATGATGCTGTTGGATGAAGGTTTGACAACTCTAGGGGTTTTAAAAATGACTTTTAAAACAGTTAGGCTTCATGTAGACCCTTCTATGATCCAGGCTGGTGAACTGTAAAAGTGTTGTGTACCGCCCCCGCCCCCACTTAATTAAATCAGAAAGCTGTGAGTTTTACTTTTTTTTTTATTTTTTACAGCTTGTTCTGTGATGTCTGCAAACCAATTCCTGAATGACACTCTGGATACTTTGCTCCTTTTCTTAGAGAGACAATAATTATTATCACTTCTTTCTGATGCATGCTGTGAGTGGTTTTATCAGTTCATTTGCTAATGAGCTCCTTCTCTCTTTTATAATGCCAGTCATCAGGATGTCTTTTAAACAAGAGTCATCTCCCAGATTTCATTTTCTTTTCACTCTCCAGGAGCCAGCTTGGTGCTGGTTTTGCTCATGAGAATCACCCACACCACCCAGAGAACAAGGCTGATCTCTTTGATCTCTTGTGGCTAGCTTACTCTCAGAGTTTCCTGCCCACCTGCTCAGTGAGCTTCAGAAAGGACACTCAGTCCTTCAGAAGAATCACTCTTATTGTTTGATCTTTGGTTTTAAGATATCATGGCCCTGTATTACACATCTATGTTCACTGTTTTTTACATTCAATAACATGTAAATGCCTCAGTATTAAAACTATCTGGAGTAGAAAGAGATGGAGAACAAAGAGAAAAAAAACCAGAGCCTTTTTGCTACTACCTCACTTGGGCTGTAAGCCAGAAACCTCTTATGGCTTATTCCGATTTTACGCAAACTAGAAGCTTGTGATTCACACAATCAAATCAGAAAACGGCACTCCCCATTTGCAACAGTTGCCTTACAGTACTTCATTTGTTCATCTCTCTCACCCTATCACTGTTTTGGCTATTAAAGAAGGAGATATTAAAACATGCATCCTACTCTTTTACACCATATGAGTTCATATCGTGACTTGTCGGGCTATATAGAAATGAGTGCCATGTGTTCAAACAGATTCCTTATCATGAAGTCACAACATCACTATCCAGATTCCATTTTGCTTCCAAAAGGATAAGATCTATTTAGTAAGTAAAACACAGGAGAGGCTGTTATGTTGGGATTTCAGGTAAACAGAAGTGTAATTTTATCATATATTTCAAATACTACAGGTGTGACACTTCAGAATTATTTATCTGAAATCTATGTTTAGCTAGTGTCCTACATTTCATCTGGCAACCTTCCATCCATGAGTCTGGGGCCTTTGCTACTCTGGAGATGTCATTCCCCCACCTTGGTAACTGCTGTGGACAGACTTCTGCCTACTTTTTATAGGGAAGCACAACTCCCCAGTAAAATTGTGTCTAGACATAGAGTCTTGAGAAGGCAATTAAGATTAAAGGAAGTCTTAAGGATGTGGCCTTGATTCTACTAGAATTGGATTTTGAAAGAAGAGAGGGGAAGAAATAGTAGGCATAATGAAATGGCAGTCATCTGCAGTTCAATCACAGAGAATATGTCAGATACTGCCACCCAAGTGTGCTCCTTCATTTTGAACTCCCATTAAGAAGTATGAGAAGGAAGGTGTGTTAGCTCGTGTCTGTCATCCTAGCTACATAAGAAGCTGAGATCTAAGGATTATGATAGAAAAGTCCATGTGACTCTTTTCTCCAAATAACCAACAAAAAGCCAGAATTGTGGTGTGACTCAAGTGGTAGAGTGCTAATCTTCAGAAAACAACAACAACAACAAACAAACAAATGAACAAAAATAAGGGACAGTGCCCAGGCTCTGAGTTCAAGCTCCAGGACAGGTATCAACAAATCTAAGAAAAATAGGCATTAGTTGTTCAAAGCTAGGATAGTTTGTTAGAACAATAGGACCTGAATAAAAGTAATTTCAGGATGTCTTACTCATACTTCATCTAATTTTCTTGCTAAACTGGGAGCTGACATGTATAATCATTAAATTACCTTCCTAGTCTGAATCCAATAGTTTTATAATTCTGAGCAAATAGAGAAAAATGAAAGTAGACAAAATCTATGACTTCCTAATTTCTCCATCTTGTAACAGGGAAGGGGTAACATTGGACCTTGAATTCTGGCCAACCATTGGCCAAGAAATATCATGGAAACTTTGAATTAACTAATGAACATGTAAGGGACTTTCCTGACTTTGCTCTTAGAAACCAAACTGACCACAATTGTATAAGCAGTAGGTACATTTATAAGAAATAATGGCTGTGTTTTTGCATGAGCTTACATGCACATATCCTACATCAAGGTTTACCTCATTCAGAGATGAGCACCTGAAGTCTCTAGGAGATTATTCACAAGTTTCCAGTACCCTTGTAAATTACAGAATTGGATTCATCCTGTCCCAGACATACCTTTTTCTGTTATAACAGGCTCAGGTACTAAGATATTACTATCACAGCCTTTTCTCAAATTGAAGCAAAATTCCATCCACCCTCCATCAGTCATTGTTAGCCTCTTATCCTCATGGTCATTGAGATGATATCCAAAATACAGAAAGTTCCCTCGAAGAAGTTAAACTCTTATGTTGTTAATTATTTCCTCATGTTGACAAAAGACTATTTTTACTCCAGATGCATTAACATCAAAACTAAAATACATAAGATGGAATATTTGGTCCCAGTCACCACTTCCAATAATATTGTTCAGCTTGCTAATGTGGATGGATAGTGAGGCCTGAAGTGACCTTCATAATCAAGTAGGGATCAGCATCTTTATAAAGCCTGAAATATACAGTCAGATGATAATTATATATGAATGAATGAGTGAGTGAGTGAGTGAATAAATGGGTTCCTGGATCCCTGAAACTGACCTATGATGTACACCAGGTACTCTATACCTTGTTGAAAAGACCTTTTGGCATAGTGATCATATATTGTTATTCTATTTGTTTCAGGCTTAAATTGTTTCTTTTCTGTCTGGCTCAAATTGTGACTGAAAGCAATATACTTTCTAGATTTGAGCAGATGCTGAACATTTTGCAGAATTTAAATTTAACTAAGGGAATAACTTTTCCAACAAATTCTCATGCTTTTGTTTTTAAAATTGTATTGTTAAGTAGTTGTAGAAAGAGGTTACAGTTCCATCAAGCAGGTTATGAGTACAATGTGTCTTGACCCATGTTACTTCTGCCATCATTCTTCCCCATATTCACCCTCTAATTGTACAGTTTAATTTTTACATAATGTACATTAAATATAATGACAGCTTATGTTGTTTTCTTAACATGATGAGATACAACTCTGCTAACAAGAAACATCATTAGATGTGACAGTTGCTTCAGGTCTGGAATTTGTGGTATATTTGAAAGTGATATATAACTTATTGAAAATCATCCTTGAGTTACAAGGCAGTTACTATTCTGCAATGTATAATAATTCAGTTCCCAATTTTTCCTTTTGTTGTAGCAAGACTTTAACCACACTGAATCCACAGGTAATTCTAATAGCAATTGGTTAACTTAAATTTTTCGCTATCTTAATTAGTGTTCCTTCTTAAATAAGACCACTTAATTAAATTTTCAATTCAGCTAAAAGAAATTTAGACTTTAATCAGCGTCACAATATTCTCCATAGTCAAACCAGCTTCAGTGACAAGTGGCTGGGGACTGAATTTGTTCTGACACATTAATGCTTTTGAGCCATTAACTCTAGGCTGAAGATCTGCATCTGGAATGATGCTTGTCCCAACTAGCACATACTTGGCATTCAGAGTAGGCCTGCTTTGGAATTCTGGCTCCCTCATTTGTCATCTCCTTGATGCTGGGCAATCTGATTTGTCCTCATTGGAATCTACTCTTTGTTTTCTTTGTCTAATTAGTTGGTTTGTAGGAAGAGGGGACTTTAAAAACATGTCTTGTTTTGACATTGAGAATAGTTTGTGAATAATCATTGTTTCTATCCTTTGAACTACATGTGTGCAGTACTCAACCTCACCCTCAACCCAGCTGCTGGAAATCATTCTACTCTGTAACTATTCTTTTCATTCGAGTGTTTTTTGGTATTATTGTTTGCTTGTGCCAATACTGGGGCTTGAACTCAGGGCCTTGAAACTGTCTCTTAGTTTTATTTGGTCAAGGGGGTACTCTACCACTTACGTTACAACTTCACCTTTGGCTTTTTGCTGATTAACTGGAAATAAAAGTATCATGGACTTTTTCTGCCCAAGCTGCTTTCCAATTACTATGCTCATATCTAAGGCTCCTGAGTAGCAACAATTACAGGCATGAGTCACCAGTGCTAGTCAGAGTTCAACATTTCTAAATTCTACATCTGAGCTTCTTTATTTAAAACAATGTGTACCAAGCTCATCTATGCTGCCACCAGTGACGGAATTTCCATTTCTTTTTGGATGAACACTATTCTATTTTGGATATATACTATATTTTCTTTAGTTATACATTCATGGTTAGATATTTAGGTTGGTTCTATGCCTTGGTTAATATGAATAATGCTACAATGGTCATAGAAATGCAGCTATCTCTTTGACATACTGCTTTTATTTTATTCGAATATATATCCACAGTATTTCATGAGAATGCTGGAATTTCAAGCTTTTGGGGAAAAAATAGCTTGCATACTGTTTTCCATAATGTCAGCAATAATATAAAGTCTACTAGTTAATGTATGGGAGAAATAAATCCAAGAGGTATATTGTATAATATGATGACTATAGCTTAAACCAAGACATTATATACTTAAAATTGCTAAGAAAGTAGATTTTAAGTGCTCTTGATAAGTACTGAGGTAATACATGTTACTTAGTTTGGTTCATTGTTCCAAAATACATGTATGTTTCAAGACACCAGGTTGTTCTTGACAAATAGATGCATACAACAGGTGTTTGTCACTAAAAAGGAAAGAAGTTATCATTGTTAGTAGTAATTTTCCTAAAGTCTTCAGAGTACTAACTGTTGAGACCATTTTTGAGTCAATATGACCCTCAAGACACTTGTTTTACATCAGTGCCAAGTATCCAAGTTTGCTTAAGGATATTTTGTGATTGGATGCTACTTTACAAATCTAGGTCTTTCAGGTGTGTTGTATTAGGGGTGGGGCAGTCTGGAGGGTTTAACTCAGGGCTTCACACTTCTCACACTTGCTAGGCTGATGCAACATGGAGTCACACGAGCCTCTATGGTTACTTGTAGGATAAGATCTCACCTCCCACCTAGGCACCCACCTAGGCACACCTCCCAGCTATGATACACCTGCATTAGGCTGGCTGCCATCACTGGCATCACAGGCATGAGACATGAAATCCAGATTGCTTTCTGTGCACAGTCTCACAGACTTTTCATACTATGTTCCTCCTAATCTTATCTTCCTATGTATCTTGGGATGATAAGTAACCATCATCTCACAAGCCTGGTGTGTTAAGAAGAGGTCTCACTAACTTTTCTATTTTGGCTGGTCTGGGGCCATGATCCTCCTGTTCTCAGCCTCCAAAGTAGAAAGGACTTCAGGAACCACTAGTGTTTAGATTCTATTTAGAAAAATATATGGCATTGTTGCATTATGATATTGTACTATATATCCAAATACTTAGTCTTGAATAAAGTGTGGAACACATAGCACTTTATGTAGCTACTATTTTTCCTTGATAGATATCAGAAGACTTCATCAATAAAGCAAATACTTTAAAGTCAACCCAATAACTCTGTATGTAGTTCAAATACTGCAGTCTGACCTTGGAGTAAAATAATCTCTGATCCTTTGCTTAAAAAGTTGGGATGATGATTTGAAGAATAGTAAAAATTAGCACTAGTTTAATGCTTACCATGAATCATAAGTATTTTGCCATTGTGTCCTCATTATAATTCTAGTAGGCAGCTACTGTTTTTAATCTGCTTTTACCAAGGAAGGAAAAGAGACACAGAAAATCTAAGTAGTGACTAAGAATAGATGTAGCATTCAAAGTCCAAAAAGCCTACCATCTACCTCATAAATGTTAAGGTATTTGTATTTTCCCCAAAGAAAGGTTGACATTGAGAATGAGGAAGTTTGGGAGAGAAGAATACCTACAGAAATTATTCCTTTTAAAAAATAAGCATTTAATAAGTCCCCTAACATTGTCAGGCTTATGAATACAGACCACCTATTACTTCCCTGTAACATCAAAGAAAAATGGCCACTTTTATTCCCAGGATAAAAATTTCTGCAGTCAGGAAACACAACATACAGTTTGTTTCCACCATTTACCTATTGACATTCACTGATTTCTACTATTTAAAATTGTATACATAAAATCAAGTTCCCAAGTAACAAGTATTTAGACTTCCCACAGAAATGTTGGCAGAGACAAAGGTTTACATAGTAATTGAGGGACACATTTTAACAGATTTTCACTCCTAATTTCATTATATACGTCTATCTTTCCATTTGTTTCAGTTGCCCTGGAACTTGAACTCTGGACCTCCCACTCACACTTGTCTTTAAGCTCAAGGCTGGAGCTCTACCACTTGAGACATACTTCTTCTTCCAGCTTTTTGCTGATTAATTGGAGATAAATATCTTAGGTGTGTCTTCCCCAGACTGACTTTGATGCAATCTTCAGATCTTAGACTCCTGAGTAGCTAGGATTATAGACGTAAGCCACCTGTACATAGTTCATCTTACTTTCTTTATACAGCTGTAACCTGTTTCGCCTGTCCTGAGAATGCTCCCTGATCTTCTCTATCTACTTGTAGAGACTGGTTCATATACCTATGAACCAGTCATTGTTGGCCACCCAGGCAGGAAGGTCATGAGAATGTTATCTCCAAGAGGCCACCAAGAAGCCAGAAATGGAAGTGTGATTCAGGTGGAGCATTGCTAGCCTTGAAAGTAAAAAAAAAAAAAAGCTGAGGGACAATGCCTAGGCCTGAGTTCAAGCTCCAGGACCAGCAGAGAAAACAAACAAAAAGATTCTATGAGACAACTGGGAAATAACTGCATTTCCAAATTACTGAATTAATTCCTCAATGTTAGTATAGTTTCTATGATGCAAGGCTTGTAGGGGATAAAGAAATACGGAAAATGGGAGTAGATAAATTAGAGAAGGTTTGAAATCATGACAGTAGAAGAAATAATAGATTATCAATGTGGGTGAGGCAAGCTCTGTGCATTATCTTTGAAAGTGTGTCATCTACTATTAAAACTACCTATGAGTTTCTCCATGTTATTAATTCTATCAGGTTTAAATAGGAATACACAGGAAGGCTCTTTATTAGTGTATAACTGTCTCATGTTCTTTCTTTCAAAAAGAAAACCTACACAAATCAGGCAACACAATAGTATTTCTCAAACTATCTCATCATTATACTGGCACAGGCTCACCAAACTCAGTGGGTATAGGAGATGTACACTGAGAGATGCTTCTCCCTTTGCAATTTTTCTTTAATAGTGTCACAAATCCTACCCATTTGCCTGCCTGGCCTGCTCACAGCATTCCATCTTCACATTTGGATGAGCCTGAACTTCACTAGGTGATATATATGTGTGATTTTTAAATGAGAATTTTAATATGTTATTTTTCAAACTCAGCACCAATTAGCAGTGACTCCTGCCTGGTTCACACGGGGGCAGGGCTTGTTGCTTATGGGATCACAGAGTTCCCAGTGGGTATTCTAAGCCCCAGTGAGGTTGCTTCCCTATCAGCTGCCTTTCTTTTCTCCTGGCCCTAGATACACAGGGAAAGCAGCAGGAAACAGCTCTGGTCATAGAAGTTTCCCGAGCCCCCAGGAGGCCAGAATGCTTCAGGCAGCTTCTCCTACTCATGGCAAATCAGATTAAGACTTGGAAAAAAAAATTCTTCAAGCCTTTCCCCCTGTTTTCTTTTCCACACACACGAATGGAATAATGGCTTTTAAGTCAGGAACAACCGTCAGAAAGCAAGCCAACACAAAAACAGCACTTCCCCTTAAAAGCTGCTAGCTTCCTACCATAGGGTTTTCATATTAAATAAAGATACAAATAGTGAAAGGGTACTTAAAAATCCCTCCCTCCCCAGGCACGTGTTGGAAATGAAATCTTTAGAATGTAAATGCAGAAGCCTAGTCCTAACTAGCAAGTCACTCAAGATCGTAAAAGAAAAAAAAAAAAAAAAGAAAAATTTCTCAGGAATAGAGTAGTCTGAATCATCAGGGCATGCATTCTGAAAACAGAACACTAATTTTATTTTCGTTATCATCCATGTGTTTCAGTCCATCCTAAGTATCTTCTGAGTTTTTAAAAAAGCCAACCACATGCTTTCTTTATGTCATGTGCAATAATCTTTTAAAAGGTTATGAAAATAGAATTCTGCATGAAAAATTTTGTGTTGAGTAGTTGGTGATATTTCTGAGAGGTCTTTGTTCTTTACTGGAGGAGGAAAAAAAAATGGCCAAATTCAGTTCCGAGTGCCGGCTTCGGAAGGTGTTGAAGAGAGCCTGCCTGATTACCCAAATTCCAATTGGGCACCCAATGAAAGATAGAAAAATCACCTATGCACCTTTCAATTGTGACTCCAGTTGCAGTAAACCTCGTCTAATAGTTTATTGCACCCAGCAAACAAAACCTATTTTAAGGGAAGAATTCAGAGCTCCCTTCTCTAACAGAACTGCAGCTTTTATTTATTTATTTTTCTTGTCAATTTCATAGATTTCTAACAACCAGAGGATTGTTTTCGAAATCTGATTTTTATGCCAGTGTCACAATTTCCACCTCTGTAAGTAGAACAGATTTCATCCCAAGAGCAACAATGGTTGCTTCCTTGCTTAACTCGAGCATGACAGATTAAGCTTCAAGCAGACCAGAAAATGCCACCTTTCACTGAAGGAGACAGAGCAGCGTTTGCAGTCTCTTCGGTCTTATTTGTTCCTGGAACTGGCAGCTGATCTGTGGTGCTGTCTGTGCCAGCCATGCTAGCCCTGATTGAGGGAGCTGGGGAGGATTGCATGACTGTTGGAGGCTATGGCTCATTGCCCACGTGTTCAGGCAAATTCCTGGCCTTCCCATTGTCGTCTGCCTTGGGATAGTTGCTTTGTGCCATGCCCGGCAGACACCAGACACTTTACACATGTTGGCTGAAAAGAAAAAGGGGAAGAGAAAAATGTGGGCTTAGAAAGATGCCTCTATGACTTTGCCGGATAAATGTTGGTGGTGTCTTTGGCAAAGTGCTTGGGTGATGTGGGGGTGGGAAGAATAACTAAGAGGCAAACTCAAAAATGCCAAGTGAGTGAATGAGCAAGCTAATAGGACACACGGAAATGGAAAAGGCTGTCGCCCAAGTCTGTAATTGGTGTATTATATTAGAAAGCATTTTTTTATAAGAAAAAGGGTACTTGCAGTGTGATCGTTCTGAATGCATTCTAGAGACTGGTGTATTACATAAACACATTTACACCTGTGTTGGGAGTTATCATAGAAGGTTGACCATTATTCAGACTGCTGACCAACACATCTGAGATATTTTTAAATTAGGTATTGCCTATGACAGTAAAAGAAACACAATTTTTTCATAGTTTTGGTGTTTTACTTTATACAGATATAAAATATAGACTCTGCCTGTCAATATCAGAAACAGACAGAATCAAATAACAGAAAAGCTGGAATATACTATTCTTACATATGCTCATTGCTGGCTCTTTTATTGGTTAAGATGTTGTAAGGAGTCCCATGCATATTTTTTTTCTTTTCTCCTCTCTTCTCAGGTGCAAAGAAGGCTACCAAGGAGTCCGCTGTGATCAATTTCTGCCCAAAACCGACTCCATCTTATCAGATCCAAGTAGGTCAAGGCTTTTTCTTTCCTCTAATGCAATACATAGGCAGCCTTTGTCTCTGAGCAAGGGTTGTTAATGCTGCTGAAGATGATATTACATGGCTGTGTCTCGGGAAGTTGCCAAGGTCAGAAGGTGGGGATAAACATTAATGTTGAAAGCATGCTCAGAGGCAACTGCTTTTGTCTTCTCTAGTGAGACTGGGTTCTACTTCCAACCTCTGGGGAGCTGACTTTCAGTAAATCATGCCGGCTTTGCTCACCCCAATAGTAAGGATAGACAGCAATAAAAGAGCTTATTATTTACCCAAAAGAATAATACAAAAACTCCATTATCGCCTGGCGCTGGTGATTGATACATATAATCATAACTACTCAGGAGGCCGAGATCTGAGGATCTTGGTTCAAAGTTATCTTACACAGAAAAGTCTGTGATACTCTACTCTCAAATTAACAAGTAGAAAGCTAGAAGTGGAGGTATGGTTCAATTGGAAGAGCCTCAATGTCAGGAGAAAAAGGCAAATGAAAGTTACTAGGCAATAAATTCAAATCCTAGAACCTACAGGGAAAAAATAAAATATCAAAAATTGCTGGGCTCTGGTGGCTCAACCTGTAATCCTAGCTACTCAGGAGGCTGAGATCTGAGGAGCAAGGTTCAAAGCCAGCCTGGGCAGGAAAGTCCATGAGACTCTTATCTCCGATAAACCCTCAGAATACTGGAAAGTAGTGCTGGGGCTCAAGTGGTAGAGTGCTTGCCTTGAGCTGAAGAGCTCAGGGGTAGCACCCAGGCCCAGAGTTCAAGCCCGACAACCGATTAAAAAAAAAGATCAAAGATTACATTGTCATATGGTTTCTGACACTGTAGATAGCAATTTGTAATAATAGTAAATATATTAATATATACCTAATTGCAATAAAAAGTATATATATGAACCTGCATGAAAACATTTCAAACAACTTTGAAAACCCCATTCACTCTGCATACCATTCTTTGTACATGAGGACTTCAGTGCTAAAGAAATTATATTTTTCTTCATGAGATAATACAATTAACCACTGCTTGATGGTTTTTATACATGGATCAAAAGTAACTTATAACCAAATGCTCAGTTCTGGTTAAATGTAAAATTTTAAACTATATTTTTATGTAGTTGTCTGCTCTTTTAATTGCTACTACAGTTGAAACACTGCTAAAGAATGGAGATTTTTTTTAATTGAATAAACCAGGTTTAGTTCAGGAAGGATAATAACAGATATGTCCAAATCCTAAGGCAATGATATTGTTTTGTATTAAACATGCATACCACAGATTTCAGCAAATACTTTGGTCAATGAAAATTAGAAGTTGCTCTGCCAGTATGGATTTTGCCAGATAATAAACATGTCTAACCATTTTTTAGCATCTTCTTAAAATATGTATTCTCATTTTTGTTGTTTTTATTAGCTTAAATTCATTATGTGGGGTGGGATATCATATTATTATGTTTCCAGCCATATTTAAAACATATTTCAACCAATCTTACCCCCAATCACTCTCCCCTCTTCCCCTTATTAAGACAATTATTTCTTGCTTTTCTTTAAGCATTTCAAGCCACTTTCCCCCAGGGCAAAAACAAAGTTATTTAAATAAGAATAAATGTGTTTTAATTTAAATATGTTTTCTCTTATCCAGATGCCCTGACTAAATACTTTTTTCTTTGAAAATATAGCTGTGGAGAGAAACGTGAAGGTTTTTGTAAAACTGGGAGCAATCCAGCCAAGGATATCTTTGTTCTCTCAAGTGTGACACACAGAGCTCTGGGAATTATCCATATAGGGTATGGTTACTACAGGGACCCTGTCCTTAGCTGGTGCTTGTAACACTGCTCTCTAAGTGACTACTTTGGTTGTAGCTGGGAACCCAGATCTGGTATATTAGGAAATATGAATAAAATAACAGAGTTGATGATTTTTTATTATTTTTCTGTGAATTTTTTCTTTTCTCAATATCGCTCGTATCCCCTACCCTCCCCTTCATGTCCCTCCTCCCTCCCGTCCCAGCCCATCCACAGATTCTCTATTATATCTACTTTTCTCCTTTGGTTTCTATTTACTGCCATCTTTCCACATTTTTCTCTCTTTTTTCTTTCATTCTCTCCTCTTCCCCATTTTTCTTCATGCTTTCCTTTAAAAAAATATGGGTCTGTTCAATGCTTATCAAGTACAGGATTCTGGGTAAGGTATTGCTTATGACACCAAGCGGGCAAATAATATTTCTTTAAACAAGCTAATCAAATCTTGCTGTAGAATTGGATACCATATTGTAATTGTGTAGGTTGCATAACTGGATCCATTTATGAGTGGGTGCTACTCAGAGAACATTAGAATCAGGGATGAAGACCCCAAACATGCAGTTCATACTAATATGAAGTGTAGAACTATTTACAATGGTGAAATAAACATAGGAATATTTTAAATAGCAGACAAAAATAATCTATCTTTACTTGAGCTATCTTTTTGAACATCTTGCCTGTGATATTAATTTGTCATTAACAATGGCAGGTTTGTGAAATTTTCTACTGTATAAAACTATGAAATACAAATAATTTATTTATGTTGCTACTTTTTTTTTTTATAGCTAGGCCTTGAATTCAAGGCCTGGGCATTGTCTCTTAGCTTTTAAAAGTCTTATAAACTGCCCTGCCCAGGCTGGCTTCAAACTGCAATTTTCAAATCTTGGACTCCTGACCTACTTAAGATTACATGTATGGGCCATGAGCACCTAATACAAACTTATTTTTATATAAGATTGAACATAACAACAAAAGCCCCTAACCTCTGCATCTTTTCACCTAAAGGTGGAAAAGAAATGTACTAAAATGCTCAAAAGAACTTCATATTATTAACAAAATATTAGCTTTTTTCTGAAGACATTTCAAAAGCTGTCAGTTTTTAATATCCATAGATTTTTCCTCTTATTTTAATTAATGTATCTTAATTGTATAAAAGGGTTTTGTTTTGATATGTCCATAAGTGCGTACAAAGTACTTTGATTAAAATGAACATCTTTTATTACTCCTCTCTATTCCTTCCCCTTTTACAATGGTAGGTTTCATTCCTCTTTCTGTTTTTCTGCTAATAGTGTGTACTCAAGGCTTTTCACACAAGGCTGGTGCTCTACACACTTCCAATTTTGGGTTTTGGTGGTTAATATGAGATAAGGTTCTCATGGCCTTTCTTGCCCTGGATAGCTTTGAACCCTGATTCTTAGATCTCAAGCTTGGCTATAGATTTTTTTCTTATTATTAGATTTTCATAAACTCAGGCTAGCAGGGAGGATCTTGGAAACTGCCCACATTTTATAGATGTGGAACATAGGCCTCAGAAATGCTAAATAAACTTCTTCAAGGTCACACGGAGAACGAATGCTGGGGTCCAAATCACTCTGAAGCCCAACATCCCCATTGAAGCTCTTTCTTGGCTCTCCTCCTCTAGTTATTTTCAACAGGACATTTATCACTCTAAATTTCATTGACTGAAACTCAATGACCTGCGGCAAACATCATTCTAAGGAACAATATTTGCACAATTTTCATATCTTAATGCGGCAACTTGAGCTTCCATAGAGATTTAAATCCCTAACGAAATTTCTTTGTCAAATTTCTTTTTGAAGGATTGTTTAATTTACTGCTCATGATATCTTTGGGATGACTTTATGCTCAAGAAATCAGCTTTCCTTCAATACCTTCTCTCTGTATTTGCCCTTCTTCTTTTCTAGAGTTTCTTTCCTATTTCCCTATGTCCCTGTGTGCTCTCCTGACTGTCACCCCTATTACAAGGGGTTCAGAGTCTCTGCTTGGGTTGATCAGCTTTATATCTATCTATCAGCTTTATATCTATCTATCTATCTCTATCTATCTATTTATAGATAGATAGAGATAGATACAGATATATCCATAAACATATACTCCTGCATATATACATATGTTACGTATGCATCAATATATGCTGAACATATATGCATATAAATACATGTATGTGTATATGTATTTATATTCCACGAAAGTATGTAATACTTGTATTTCATACTTAAGATTCTCTACACTAAAAATATTATTAGTTTTATGATGAATTACATATTCATGGGTTATTATGAAGATAACAATCACACTGATAAATGCTTAGTTAAAAGTCACACGGATTAGCATGGAAAACAGGGAATCTGGGTATTGTTGAGATGAGGATTGTTGGGAAAGTGTTCATCCATCCATTTATTTGTTCTTTCAGAAATTACTGAAGGGTAAGCACTGCTATAAACAGATAGACAAAGCAAAACAGAGAAATAACTCTAAAAGAAAGTTAGGTAGTGTTAAAGTGAATTAGTAGGGAGTATTTATTTTGAATATGACCAAACATGACCACCATTAAAAAAAATGGTCCAAATGATAAAACAAAAAGATCCTGTGGGAAAAAGAACATTTGATGAGAGAATCAGCCATGGCAAAAACCTTAAGCCTGGGGTCAACCTGATATAAGCAAAAGTAAACACACACTGCACGTAATAGAATGAAGAGAAGTGTGAGCATACAATCAGCATCTTCACTAGGACACCTTTCAGAGTGGCAGTCTCCACACTGTATAAAAGTTCTGTAATAGGCATTTGGGCCTGTCTGAGGAAAATAGATTTATGGTCACATTGGATTAGTGTTTATCAACCTGGAGCAAGTTAACATCCCAGGGGCCCTTCCTCAGTATCAAAACATTTTCAAACATTTGTGATTGTCACTACTGCATCTAGTGGTAGGAGGCAGATGCTAAGCAAAAAGTACTGTAATGCCCAAGGTGGTCCCCAAAGCAAAGAATTATCTGACTCCATCTGTCATTATAGGAAAACTGTAGGCATACATCCAGCCATATGAAAATTTGAAAATCAGGGCAAGTGACCCAGATGTTATACCCATTGTGATGTGAAACCTTCGGAGATCTTTAAGGAAAAGTCACTTGTGCAGTCTTAAAGGGTTCCTTCAGAATTTGTTTGTCTAACACAGGAAGGAGAAATAAGAACAGAATTTAGGAAATCTGTTAACATGTTGACTTGAACTAGGATGCTACTAATAGAAGCTGGGCATGGTAGCACATACCTGTGACTATCAGTATAAAGTCAAGAAGGATCATGAGTTTGAAGCCAGTCTGGGAAAAGTGAGGGAGACCTTATCTCAAAAACAAAAGTAAAAACAAATTAAAAACAAAGGTCAGAGGGTAGAATGGGAGTTGAGGGTCCTAGTATAGAGAAAAATGTGTCTGAAAATAATGCCAACAGACAAAAGAAATAGAGTATAGAAAAGATGTTTGGAATAAGGGCAAAAGAGAAATCAGAAATAACTTTCATTAGAGCTTGGACTTGGTGAATGCTGTTCCTGTGGCTGAGACTGTAACATCCTGACCATGTTGAACAGCAAACAGGAGCTGTGCTTCAATGGGATGTGGCTGAGCTGTCTGTTTATTTACAGGCTGGCGATCTGGACAAAGGTCAAGTCTGGGCTTACAGATGCATGGCAAATCCAGGCACAGATGTTAATTAAAACTATGGAAAGGATGTGGTCCTGGAAGTAAAACAAATTAAAATACACCACAGTATAGGGCCAAGGTTAGTCATGAATTTCATTGGAATTAAGAAAACAAAAATAAAGTAGAAATGTCAAAAGTAGAGAAAGAAATCAAAAGAAAGAAGGAAGGGTGAGTTGTTTCATAGACAGATGAATGAATGTAAGAAAAGAGATTTTTTAAAGACCCATTCTGTGGTAGAAGAGGTAAACTTGGTCGAAGTGCATTGAGTGCATGTGTAAATAACCCCCCCAAAACCTCACCATACTACAAATGCTAATTTGTATGTATGCTAATTTCAAAATGAATTTTGTTAATGAAAACAATTTACAAAAGAGCACTTGTGTTAATGTTACCAGACTGAGGTGAGGGTTAGTCCTATAAATGTAGGGACTCTTCACTTAGAGTCCTTGACTTTGATCACACAATAAGAATTTCTGGACAAGTCACAATGATAAGAAAACTTGGCAGAGCTTTATTGAGTAAGTAAGCAAGCAGACAAACAGAAGGGGCAGGGGCATACACTAACAAGAGTGTGGGTTCTCTGGAAGGGAGATAGAGAGAGATACTCTTAGGTTGTTCGGGGTGTTTATATGGTAAGGTAAGGGAGTATGACTTCAAAGTTATGCAAAGTTAGGTTTTTCATTTTAGTTCTAATTACTCATGTTACTTTCTGAGTTTCTGGATATTCTGGGGGCATTTCTTCCAGGTATGGATGCATCCTGCCATAAAACAGATCATTATCCTTGAGATAAGGAGGCCCCTGCTATCTGCATTTTGGTAGGAGGTTGCTTAAGTTTTGGGGAAGCATTTTTCTCAGGAAGGCATATTATTCTGTCAGACAAGTGATAATTTTTGGAATGAGAAATGCATCCCTCAGGAAGAAATACATCCTGTTGTCTCTCTTTGAAGCAAAGAGGGCATTTCTTTTTTTTTTTTAAATTTTATTTTATTTTATTTGTGAACATACTGTACAGAGGGGTTACAATTGCATGGGCAGGATAATACGTACATTTCTTACCAAGCATTGCAGCCCAAAGAGGGCATTTCTGTGTTTCTAAATACCGTATTTCTGAGTTCCCTTACCAGGCCTCAGCTTCCTCAATTATCCTGTCTCAGTAGGAGTTATGTCCCAAGGTTGTTGGAGAAGGAAAGGAAAAGAAAGGAAAAAGAGAGTAAAGGAAAGAAAAAAAAGGAAGGAAGAAAAGGAATGAAGGAAGGAAGAAAAGGAAGGAAGTAAAAGGAAGGAAGGAAGGAAGGAAGGGAAAGAGCAAAAGAAGACAAAGCAAAACGTACAACATATTATGTTCTAAGACCACCAAAGTAGATATTGGTTGAAGCATGGTAAAGTTAAGTAATTGAGTACATTTGGAAAGCAAACCATGTTCCTCAGTATAGATAGTATAGAGAGTAGTTGATGATGCTGGAATGAGAGACAATGCCTACCTGAGTGATGTTTCTGAAGAGACATGGGGAAGGGACTCAGTGTAGGTCACAGAAAGGGGTACGCCATCAACAGTGAAGTACAGACTACAGAATAAGGGTACAAAGTGCTAGGATTAGGGTGATCTCAGCCTCCTCAATGCAAAAAAAACGTAGTTTTATTTCATCTAGACCAGTCTCCTTCCCTTACTATTAGTCTTGAGGAATTCTGAAGTATTTGTTATGTATCAGAGAGAGGTGAAAAACAGTGTTGATGTGTTAGCAAGGTGCAGTTGACATGGAAGATGGGAGTCAGGGTGAGAATCATTTGGCTCAAGATCTTGACAAGTACATATTTTCATGCATTTATTTAAATAAAATTTGAAAAGCAAATTTTCAGGTAGAAAGATCTAAAATAACTATAGGAAGAAGGGATCATTGTACTTTTAATGGGATGTGTATTTTATTTCTTTAAAAAAATGGTTTTTGTGTGTCTATAGTGCTCCTGGGGCTTGAACTGGGTCTTCGGTGCTTTCCCTGACCTTTTGTGCTCAATACTAGCACTCTAAACTTGAGCCACAGTTCCACTTCTGGCTTTTTCAGTGTTTAATTGGAGATAAAAGTCTCACCAGCTTTCCTGTTCTAGCCGACTTCAAACCCTGATGCTCAGATCTCAGATTCCTGAGAATTACAGGTGTGAGCCACTAGTTGCCCAGCTTTTAAAAATTAATTTTGCAAATTATTTTTATCTGTAGGTGACAGCTAAACTGATAGTGTTCAATATCTTCATTTCCAGAGCCATAAATTTCTCAGCTGATTTGTTCTCTGTCTTTCTCTAAGTTCATCTTGTCAGAGAAGTCAATGTGGTCAAAATATCCCATGCACATGGCGTTTATTTCACCTCCGATGGTTTGTCACATCCTCTGGTAGAAGTGAAGCAGCTTTGATTTACTACAGTTGATGTGGAAGAGGGATTGCTGAAGGTTACAAGCCTGATTCTGCTTTTATTGTTTCATTTGAAGTTGCCTTTTATGCTCCAGTAGCCCCGTGAATTTGTGTTTTTCCAAGTGTCTGTAATGCTCACTGTCAAGCATAGCTCTGGATGACACATCCAGGTGAGAAACTTGGCTGAACACCTAGGCTGAAAGCAAGCTGTAAAGACCATTGAAGCTCAATGTCAAATAGCTCTCCATATTATAAATGACCAGAGCATCATGTGTAGGGATGCTTTATAAGTGAGGAAAATGGAAGTGGAGAAAAATCTCCAGAGAGAAAAAGAAGGGAAAAGAAATCTTTTAGTGAGTATGAATTTCTCTTTCGATAAGAAAGTAGAAAATTACACATTGGACTGAATATTTGACAGCTCCTACCAGGATATAAGGCTCAAGATACCCACTACATGATCATTAGACTTCTAGAAACAATATACAGCATATAGGTTATATGTACATATCTTATATATATATATATATATATATACACACACACATTCACCTATACTGTCTCTATAGTATATGTGCAATATAAATATATAAAAATATAATATATAATATAATCTATAAATCTATAATAAATGTAAAGATGTATAAGAGCTATAGATAATGTAATAAATATAGGATATATAACATTTATCTATATATAATGATATATATAATATTTTATATATCTTCACGATCACCCCAAGTAGCTATGCCCTCAAATGCATGCTGTGAACACAAGCAATACACACTGAAGGTTGGTGTTAATGATATTATATGTAACCAATGTTATAAGAAGAGAGTATCTGCTCCAGATAAATTACAAGAACATGCAGAAACATATGTGTTCTTGAAACAGAAAGTGCCAAATCAGGACTCAATTCTCACTGAAAAAAAATAACTACATCTATATTATTAAAACCAACCAATTCCAATATAAGGATGTGTCACTTTGTTCTTGAAAGAAAAAGCTAAAAAAGAGAGAAAGAGAAAAGGAGGGAAGGAAGGAGGAAAGAAGGAAAGGAGAGAGGAAGGGTAGGAAGGGAGGAAAGAGAGGGGAAAAAGAAAAGGAAAGGAAGAAAGGGAGAGAGAGAGGAGGGATGGGAGGAGGGAAAGGGAGGGAGCTAGAGACAAGGAGGCCAGCAATTAAGGGAAAATGAAAACATAAAAAGAGAAAACCCCATGAGTTCTTTGTGCTTAAGTAACTGGAAATGAGTTCTAACAAGAAGTTAGGAGACTGGAGTGGCCTGCACGTAAAATAAAAACTAAATGCAACAAGAATAAAGTAGACTATCCTGGAATAAACCCAAAACCTCAGTTTTAGCTTAGATTAGATGACTTTTCCTGGGTTTTGTGGGTTGAGGTGGAGTGAGGAGTGTACCACAATCACCCAGCTATGGCTTGGAATATGACTTACTCATGGGATACAGTATGCTAACAACCTGCCACTGCATTTAAAGTGCCCTACAACCTCAGAAAAATATAGGCTCTAAGTAGAGGCAACTAAAAATACTCCCCATCAAGATGCTTACTGTAAGGGCTGACATGGTCCCTAAAATATAATTCCTGGTGATCTCACAGGAAAAAAAAAATCACAACAGCAATGAGAAAAATCCAGTGAAGAAATTCTTCCATGAGAGACTTGTTAGAGAATACAGAAGTCAACCCAGAATAATATATGGAGATAGCATAAAGAATAATGTGAGTTAAAAATAGATAAGTCTAGCAACTACAGAGGAGGAAAGAAAAAAGAGTCAGCTTGATAATTCATACTGAAACTCATCAAAAAGGTAAAGTACCACCATAATCACTATTATCCCATTTAACACTGAAGTATTTAGCAAACCTAATAAAAGAATAAGAAATAAGAGAGAGATTGTATAAGAAGAAGTAAATCTATATTATTATGCATTGCAGAGCCTGTATCTTGTCTATGCACAAAATCAAAAGGAAGATGGCTATCATACGTAAGAGAGTGTGAAAATTGTATATAAATTATCTAGTTATAGCTACAGAAAAATAGAAATATAGTCTTGAAATATATTTGCATAAGAACCCTATTACATCACTTTCTATTTTTATTACAGAATATACATAGATACATGCATGCACATATGTGTATATGGGGATATTTATATACATATGTGCACATGTACATATATGTATAGACATGGATATAAATGTATATCTATGTATGTTTATACTTGTATGTTTATCACTGTACATATACATAGACAAACATACACATGCATGGTTCTTAAAGAAAACACTTAACAAAGAATCATAGCCCTTAATCAAAGTATCCAAACCTTGACCTCTGTAAATTGCATAGGTAAAGTTTCAGTTCTTACACTATTTCCTAGGCCAAGCTCCTTGATGTTAGTTAAGAAATTGTTTAATCACATGTGACATCATCAATTCATCTTACTATGCTTACTCTTCTGTAAATACTATTTTTAAGACTCTGTTTGTTTCCTTTTGTTCTTTACTTCTATAAGTTACCAAAGCCATTATCTTACATATTTTATACTTTAAAAATAATTTAAAATTTTTATAAAAATAAGTTAACTAAATGCACATAATTCTTATGTACATACATAGAAATGCAGAATTATTATAAAAGCTTCCAAGTACTATATTATCGGTGAGACAGTATGTCATAAAGCTGTAAGGTATTTTGTACATTCAAAACTTTTCTTTAGGGGCTGGGAAGCTGGCTCAGTGGTAGAGCGCTTGCCTTGCATGCCTGAGGCCCTGGATTTAATTCCTCAGCACCACATAAGCAAAAAGAAAAAAGCTGGAAGTGGCGCTGTGGCTCAAGTGGTAGAGTGCTAGCCTTGAGCTGAAGAGCTGAGGGACAGTGCCCAGGCCCAGAGTTCAGACCCCACAACTGGACCCCCCCAAAAAAAAAACAGAAAAAAAAACTTTGCTTTAAAATTACTCATAAAGCCATAGTCATTATATTGTATATTTCATGTGAAAATTGAAGTCAGTTACACATTCAATGTGACAGGTTATATAAGCTTTAATATTTATTTCATGAACTGTTAAATAATCTACCTGAGGAAATGCCTACAATTCAACACGTGGCTTATAATAGGACCTCCAAGATACGATTATGCATTTGAGATGAAGTGTACATCTGCTTCTAAAATGACATATCCAATTTCTCTGGAAAGCATGCGGTTTTTATGATGAGTTATCGTCAACTTGATTCTCATCAGTTATAATATTTGTGCACCCACAAACATGTTTTATCTTGACATCTGATTCTTACACATTTTTTATTTAGCATACAAGTCACATGTAAAAACCACACTCAGTTGAATCATAGCAAACAAACAACAATTTCTCTCAGAAAGAACAAATCTCAAAATATATTAAAAAATGTAATATGCAGGCTAGGGAGGTAGCTCAGGTGTAGAGTGCTTGCCTTGCATGCATGAGGCCCTAGGTTCGATTCTTCAGCATCGCATAAGCAGAAAAAGCCGGAAGTGGTGCTGTGGCTCAAGTGGTAGAGTGCTAGCCTTGAGCTGAAGAGCTGAGGGCAGCACCCAGGCCAAGAGTTCAGACCCCCACCCCCAAAAAAGGTAATATGCTATAACAAAGGACACCTGTTTCAAAAGATTCTTTAATAATTTTGCAGGATTTGAATATTAATAAGTGCATGTAATCCCTGATAAAACCACACAGAAGGCATCTCTGGAGGCTGAAATACAAAATATATATTAGAAAAGAAACATCTGCTTTGACTCTAAGGTCTTTGATCCATTTGAAGTTGATTCTGGTGCAAGGTGATATATAAGGATCTAGCTTTAGTTTTCTACAAATAGTTAAGCAATTTTGCCAGCACCATTTACTGAAGAGGCTGTCTTTTTTCCATTCTATTTTTTTTAGCTCCCTTAGCAAAGATTAGATGGCTATACATCTTTAGGTTCATTTCTTGGTTAACAAATTTGGTGTGGAGTTGGGAGGATCAGGTGGAGGGGGAGAGAAGGAGTATGGGAAGGGGTGGGAAGTGGAAACAATGAGGAGGCAACAATGCTTGATAAGAAATGTACTCATTATCTTGTCCATGTAATTGTAACTCTTCTGTATGGTATTCTCACAATAAAAAAAATTAAAAAAAAGAAAAATACTTCTTATTCATTCTAAGGAAAAAGAAAAGAAAAGAAAAGAAAAAGAAACATCATCTTCCCAAAAATTCTTAGTGAGCTGTAACCCTGGCACGTGCATGCAAAAACAGCAACCAAAGGCAGGGACAGAAAGATCTAGAGTTACAGAAGATAGTTCAAATCTGGCCTGAGCTAGATAGCAAAAAGAACAAATCTCCAAACAAACCAAATACATACATAGAGATAGACAGACACACAGATAGATAGATAGATAGATAGATAGATAGATAGATAGATAGATAGATAGATTTCATATATAAATATAGTTATGTTTTATTTTATTGTGAAAATACTGTACAGAGGGTTTACAATTACATGGGCCAGGTAATGAGTACATTTCTTATCAAGCATTGTTGCCTCCTCCTTTGTTTCCTCTTCTCATCCATTCCCATCTTCCTGCCCCTGCCCTCCACCCCCCGCCAAAGTTGTAAAGTTCGTTTTTCAACATAACATGTTGTACATCTCATTGTTGCAATGGGTCTACCTGTATCCCTATTTAAACAATTTGTTTTTTCCCTTCCCCTCCACAAATTACACCAACATCGAATACAGTGAAAACAGGGGTTATACTGTAGGGGAGGACATACAAAGCAATAAAGAAATATCTTATAAATATGTTAGAAATAATAGCTAGAAAGAAAAACATTTGAGGCCTCATCTTGGGGTTCATTTCACCTAACATTAACTTATCTGACCGTTTCTGCTTGTCTCAGACATACTAGTTATTGCAAATAAGGGAAACCATGGGACCTATGTTTCGTAGGGCCTGGCTTATTTCACTTAATATAATTTTTTCCAGTATGTTTATATAATATATGTGTTATATATATATCAAATATAAACAAGAGAAATTTAGAATTTTTCCCTATTATGGATAGCTAGGCAAAGTGATAACAAATAACCAAAACAACTAATATAAGAATAATAAAATAAAATTAAAAAAAAAGAAAAATAAATATTTGTATTTTCCCTTCCCCTCCACAAATTATACCAACATCAAATACAGTGAAAACAGGGGTTATACCCAGGGGGAGGGACATACAAAGCAACAAAGAAATAATCTTATAAATATGTTAGAAACAATAACAAGAAAGAAAAATATTTGAGTCCTTATCTTGGGGTTCATTTTGCCTAACATCATCTTGTCTAAACATTTCTGCTTGTCTCAGACATGTACTAGTTATTGCAAATAAGGGAAATCATGAGACCTATGTCAAAAAACGAACTTTAAAACTTTGGCATGTGGAGGGAGATGGGAAGGGATGGTAAGGGGAAACAAAGTAGGAAGCAACAGTGCTTGATAAGAAAAAATGAACTGTTAGATGTGTATTTTAATGTTTTTTTCTTTCATGCATGTGTTTCTAACGCATTTATAAGATTATCTCTTTGTTGTTTTGTATGTCCCTCCCCACAGTATAACCCCTGCTTTCACTATATTTGATGTCAGTATAACTTGTGGAGGAGATGGGGAAAAACCAGTTGTTTAAGGATACAGGTGGACCTGTTGCAACAATGAGAAGTACAAGTTGTGATGTCCAAAAGGAGCTTTACAACGTCGGTGTGGGGTGGGGGTGGGGGGGCAGGGGGGGAAGGAGAAGGATTGGGATTGGGGGGGGGGGGGGGGGGAGGCTGGGAAGGGATGTGAAGGGTAAACAAAGGAGGAGGCTGCAATGCTTGATAAGAAATGTACGCATTATCCTGCCCATGTAATTGTAACTCCTCTGTACAGTATGTTCACAAATAAAATAAAATTAAATTAAAAAAAAGAAATGTACTCATTACCTTGCCCATGTAATTGTAACCCCTCTGTACAGTATTTTCACAATTAAAAAAGACATTAAAAATTAAAAAGAATAATAAATATTATCTATGAATGTATTTATACTTATTGTTTCTATCTGTAAATACTAAGGTAAATGAGAAACAAGTTGCTATATTGATAATTACAAGAATTCTCATACAATTTCTTATATCTGAGCAGTATAAGAGTGAGTGATATGGCTATTGCAGTCTATAATTTAAGAATGATATTGTTTTCAGATTATTCAAGTATGCTGTGTTTTGAAATGAGATTTCATTAGCTTTTTTTTTGACAATATAAATTTTTCCATAAAAATTGGATATTGGTTGTGTGGCCTAGTGCCTTGAGTTTTACAAATATTTCCTTTTAAATGCAAGACCTTTTCAACAAAATAGTGTTTGTCATCAGTATGGTACTAAACATTTATAACTACTGTGTAATTATAAACAAAAATACATAAGGCTTTGAATATAATTATGTAGCATGAAAGTTAAAGTTGTTCACTATGATGGCATCTTAGAAAACAATTACTAGGGCTGAAAAGAAAAAAAAAGAATATAAAAGAACTATTACATTTTCTAAATTTGGATAATATATTTAAGTGAAAGCATTCTAGACATACGAAATGGAATAAAATACATAAATAAAATTCATTGCTCTGTGCCTTTTACTCTTCATTGATATTAGGAAAATATCAAACATGACCAACTCTATTTGTATTATACAACACTCACTTATATAAGTCAATTGAAAAGAAAGGGGAATAAATGAGAGGAAAATAATATTTCTTCCAATGAAAGTAATGTAAGTCAGTCATTAGGAATAAAAATGTGAACAAGTGTAAGCTTCGTGTAAAACCTTGTTTTCCTAAATCTATAAAATTGGGTCATGGGCATGTGAAACATAGAGAAAGAGAAATTGAAATTCAATCACCAAAGGTTCTCTGCTTATTCTTGACAAAATATCATTTAAATTACATTGTTTGGTCCTCACTGTGACAAATGCAGATATCAAATTTTATTGTCAAGAAGAAAATGATTGATTGGTAGATTTGATATAATTAAAGTATTTATCCTTAAAAGGACTTGATTTATTTTAAAAAGTACCAGAACACACACGACAAAAGGAAACAATCAACAAAACAACAACAACAAAAACCCAAAACCTGTTACAACATTAAAGAACAAATCAATTTTCAGAACAAATCTGAAAAGCTATGAAAAATAGAAAATAAAGTTGATATTTGAAGTTAATGAAAAAAAAACCTCAGGTATTATTGGGTAAACTGTTTACAAAGAAACAAAACAATAAAATTTTAAATTTTAAATAATTTTTTGAGATTAAGTGATTACATAAATTTCATAAATTTCACAGTGTTGTGATGATGATACTTAAAGTCACAAACACATTTTAACTTTCAGAAGGCAAATTGTCATTATCATGGTCTATAATATTTGTGAATTTTATGGGCTTTGACAATACAACTATTTCTTCCACATCAAGTGATATGTACATTTCTTTCCTTTTGTTTAGTGTAAGCTATTCCCTCTAAAATTACAATCTTTACTTCACAATTTACATAAAATTTTGACAAATATTCATTTATGATAAAATGAAAAATTGTTAAAAAATAACTTAAATATTTAAAATATATGGCATAGGTGCCTGTGGATCTTGCCTGTAATCCTATTTAGGAGCCTGAGGTATGGAGAGTAGTCATTTGATGCCCACCTGAGCAGAAAAGTCTTCTAAATTTGTCTTCATCTCCAATTAACCAGCAAAAAGTCAGACTGGAGATATGGTTTGAGTGGTAGTATGCTGATCATGAACAAGAGCCAAGCAAGAATGCAAAGCATTGAGTTCAAGTCCCAGTACCATCACAGGCTTGCCACAAATGTTGAAAGAAATATTATAAATAAATATACAGCTCCCACTGATAGAAATTATTATCTAAGGAACTTGGCATCTTGTTCTGAAATAATATCAATGTGATATGCATATAAATATTTACTCTCGCATAAAGTAAAGCTAGGTGTGTAGACTGAATTTTGGTTTGTGGTTTGATTAAATATCATCTATCTGAACATGAATTTTTGAATTATTTTGAAATGTCAGCTCTTAACTGACAAAGCAAGTCATCTCTAAGTAATAAAATTTAATATGAGATTTGATTTTCACTAACATTTTGTGTACTCAAGGTTTTTATTTCAAGAAGGATGATATTGCTTTGCAGAAGATAGCCCTTCTTCCAACCTATTCAATTCCTTTGATGTACCTATTTCTTTGAACCAAAAAAAATCTCTTTCTAAATGCTCTTTTGATATATACGTTTAGAGTTGCCTTGAAATTACGCCGAAAGGAAACTGCTCATGAAGTCTTTGGAGTTCGAAAAGCAGTTATTTTTATACATTTGTTGGCATCTTTCTTGATGGACAACGAAACCAGAATTTCTTTTAAAAAAAACCAAAAAAGCTTTTTTTAAAATCCAAAATTATAAAAGTAAACAGCAGGCAAAAATCACTTTCCAAAGTAAGGATTATTTTCAGTGGCCGGGTCCCTCCCTCCGGCCCCACTCTCTGGTGATGTTGACTTTTAATACAGACTGAAGTTTGAAAAGGTTTGAAAAAGTCTGAAAATGACCAATCAAAGACATAGAAAAACCTGTCTTCTATACTTTCTTCATTTCAGATCTATATTTAATGAACTCAAAGCAATTGAACTAAAAATGGTGCAGTTTAAGGCTAAGGATCATATTTTATAATTGGCTTGAGATTGATTGGTAAGGTAGAAGCTGGTTTAAATACTGTCATTAAGTCAATACAGCAGATATTCATTTCTATATTTTATTCCAAACCAATAATATGGCTGGTCTTCTAGCAGGGTAAAGGGTAAGGGTAGAGCTATCTTGTAGAAGAGCTCTTACAGAATGATTCCTTCTTATTCTGAGAATAAATTTTCAAGCGCTCAGCTGATGATAACCTTCTTAAAGAAAAAAAAAGTTATTTTGTATATTTTTTTTTACCATCAGGCAGTTTGACTTGTGTTTGCTTCCTTACTGATTTACTGAGAATGTTGGCATCTTCTTTTTGTTGGTTTGTTATCTGGTTTGGCAGGATTCTTTTATTAATTAATCAACTAATTAACTTATTTAGGTTTAGACCTAAGTGGTTTTGATTTCTTGATCCTCCTACCTCATCTGCTGGAGTACTGGGATTAAATGTGCCTACCCTGACACCAGACCCTTATTGCTGCTTTGTTTTATTTTTTCAGTATCTCATTTCCTTTTGTCTTTCAATCTTCTATTATTGAGAACACTTAAATGCTTTGAAACCAAAAACATATTTTCCTTATCTTATACATGTGTGTATTGTAAAAGCTGGTACTCTAGGGGCAGTTCATCATAAAATGCTTACATACTCTGTACTCCAAGGCCAACTAGAGTACTTTTAATTGTATTTCCCCCCTCTACAGATGCTTTGATGTTCTGGCATATCTAAGAGCCAGTGACCATTTTCATTTTTAGCCGGGAGCACCCAGCTCTCTCCCAGCTGCTCTGTTGGGGCTGCAGGGGTGTTCTCATTGGGAGTTGTGCACATTGGGTTCCTGGACTTGTGTTGTCTATCTCAGATTTTCTTATCTTCTGATTTTCAATTTTGTTCTTTCTCACCTCTGACTAAGAAGGGCCAAACCTTTTCTAAGTATTGTTACTGTGTCATAATAATTCGAATATTATATGTCCATGCCATCTAAGATTTTTTAATTAATTAATTTTTTATTATCTTTAAGTAGTTGTACAAAGAAGTTCCCATTCTACAAAACAGTGAACACAAACTGTCTGACAACATTGTTACCCATCTCTCTTAATCCATCCCTTCTCTCACTTTTTTTCTTTAATTGAGATTAGGTGATTACATAAATTTCACATATTTCACAGTATTGCAGAATAGTGATACGTAGTTAGAGTCACAAGGCAAATTACCCTTCACAAGGCAAATTGTCATTATCATGGTCTATACAGTTTGTGAATTCTATGAGCTTTGACATTATCATCTAAGATTTTTAAACTCTTTCATGGGCTCTCATAATTTAATCTATTCTACTCATTGAAGCATATTTTATAATAATTATTATCATGCATAATGTACTTAATTTCCTTCTTTGCAATTTTTTTAGATTTCTTTTTATAAGTTTTTTATTATGAAAATACTGTACAAAGAGGTTACAGTTACATGAGCAAGGTAATGAATACATTTCCTATCCAGCACTGTTGCCTCCTCCTTTGTTTTTCCCCTACCATCCCGTCCCTCCCACCTCCTCAGCTACACCCCCAACTCCCCTCCCTCCCCACCTAAATTGTAAAGTTTGTTTTTCAACATAGCATCTTGTACATCTCATTTTTGCAATGGGTCCACCTGTATCCCTACTTAAACATTTTGTTTTTTCCCTTCCCCTCCCCAAATTATACCAACATCAAATACAGTGAAAACAGGGGTTATACCCAGGGGGAGGGACATACAAAGCAACGAAAAAAAATCACATAGTATCTTATAAATAATTTAGAAACAATAGCAAGAAAGAAAAATACCACTTGTGTTCCTATCTTGAGGTTCATGTCACTTAACAGCATCTTATCTGAGCTTTTCTGCTTGTCCCAGCTACATACTAGTTATTGCAAATAAGGGAAACCATGGGACCTAGTTTCTTTGGGCCTGGCTTACTTCACTTAATATAATTTTTCCTAGTCTTTCCATTTCCTAACAAATGGGGGGGGTGTCATTCTTTCTGATGGAGGCATAGAATTCCATTGTGGTTCTTTACAATTTTTTATTTATGTTTTAATTTCAGTCTATCTTTTTATCTATTGGCAATTCTGGCCTGGTTTTCCAAATCCTTTATTTATTTATTTTTTTAATTTTAATTTTTTATTTTTGATGCCAGTATTGGGAATTGAACTCAGGATCTGCATTGTGGTTGTTAGTGTTTTTGCTTAAATCACGTGAGCCACTGCTCCACTTCCAGCCTATTGCTGGCTACTTAGAGACAAGAGTCTATTCTGCCCAGGTTGGCTTCAAACTGAGATTCTTAGGCATAAACCACAAGTGCCCAGCTTTCCAAAACCCTCTAACTTTTATCATCCTTTCTCAGTTTGTGAATTTTTTCTGTTTACCAGGAGATTTTTTTATCCTTCTACTCTTTTATTTAATCTTTTAATATGAACAAAACATGTTATTTTCTAAGTACTCTGATGATTGCTTTCTTTGAGATTTTACTATTTGAACATGAGATACATGTTTAAAATTTAAGGTCATTCCTCATGATAATGGGCCGTTTTCTTAGTTTCTATAAAATCTGTATATGATCTCTCTTTGCAACTTTTGTTTAGGCTTTTGAGTAAGATATGAAGAACTTGTTTAGGGGTATTGTGTTATGTGTTATATGTGCAGTGCTTGTGAACATAGGAGATTTTCATTTTAGCATGCTTGGCTTGAATTTGGTGTCTGACCCTAATTATTAGACTGTCACTGGAAGGACACATTGGCTCCCAGACTCTTGTCTAAAGGTCCAGGTGGCTGGCTGCAGCTGACCATTGTGAATCAGAACAAGAAGCAATAGGGAAGGGATGTTTTCAGGTCTGGAAAGGTGTTTTCCTCTGCTCCTATGTTCAGTTTGACATTGTCGTTGTCACTTTTTCTGTGCTGATACTTTTACTTCTCCCTGGTTCCACCTAGAATGGTCTCAGTTCCATGCTGTGCTCCATACTGTACTTTGCCCAGCCCAGTGCAATGCTTATGACTATACCTCCACCAATTTACAGCTGTGCCATGTGCAGGTGGCTCACAGCTGTAATAGCTACTCACAAGGCTGAGATCTGAGAACCTCAGCTTGAAGCCAGCCTGGACAGGAAAGTCTGTGAGACTTATCTCTAACTCACCAGGAAATCTGGAGTTAGAGGGTTACAATTACACGGGCAAGGTAATGAGTACATTTCTTATCAAGCATTGTTGCCTCCTCCTTTGCTTCCCCTTCCCATCCCTTCCCATCTTGAATGAAAAAGCTCAGGAACAGCACTCAGGCCCAGTACTGGCACAAAACAAACAAAACAAAACAGAAAACAGCAGAACAAAACTCTTTATATATAGATTGTCCTTTACTATTACCTTATTCATAGTAGTTTGATGAATTATTTTTTTCTATACTTGCATTTAATTGAGTCCTTGAATGGACAGGAAATCAATAAATCTGTTATCTTTAACCAGAAGTTATCCTAGAGTTTTTTTTTTTTTAATTTCCATGCTAATAATGCACCAGGCCGCATGTAATAAAAGAGATTGCTCTTTTTAGCTATCCAGGTCAAATGCTCTTTATCTCATTCTCTGAATTTCTGCATACATAACACATAAAAACCTATTTCCTATCAATAATAATTATTGTCATCGATGACTTTAATGAAATAAAATATTTCATTTTGTTTTAAATGGAATTTCACTGTGTATCTTTCATCTAATTGAAATAGGATTTCTGACTTCTTAAGCCATTCAAAGCAAAAAAAGGTCTTTTGACAGAAGATCCATGCAGCATGCTTTGAAATAGTTTGCTGCTGAGTACCAACATTTCTGAAGTTTTTGTTTGCTCCAGAATTTAAATTTACCCCTCTAGCAATCTGACTATGGAACAAAAGAAAATGTGTGTGTTAGGGATGTCTTTCCATGTATTCAGAGAGACCTCTGCCTTAAGAAATAATCACTCACAAGACTGATAGTCAGTGATACCCACAAGACAATATGTTGGAGATAAACTTTACAACTTGCAGGGGAGGGGGGAGGAAGGGGGGGAGGGGTGGAGGCTGGGAGAGATTGAAGGAGAGGGAAAGCAGGAGACAAACAAGGAAGGGGTAGACAATGTTTGACAAGAAATGCTTTCATTACCTTACATATAAAACTGTAAGCCCCCTGTACACTACCTTGACAATAAAATTAAATTTAAAAAAAGAAAAAAGCAAAAAAATCATAAAAATAAATAAATAAAATAAAAATCAGGATTAGAACTTAAAAAAATCAAAATTGATGGTAGCCTTTTATTTTTGTCTTTATCAGACATTAAGAAGTAAAGAGGAAATGTTCCAAATTGTATCTATATTATTCAGAATCTGATTGAAAATAAAATGTTTATAAAATATGATTATTACTATCTTGTATAATTTTTCTCTTATAGATAGTTTTAATAGTTATTAATTTATGATGATTATAACAGTAATTTATAATAATTAACTTATATTAATAATTTTGATGTATAGCTTCTTGTTATCTACATAATTCTTATGTGGCATTCGTCTTGTAATTCCTCCATAACATATCAAACACTAGTGATTTAAATATTCTGTCTCCCTGCTTCCATATTTGCTGACAATATTTCCTTTTATTTTGAGAATATCTACTTTCAAAAATTAATCCTTCAGGTCTGGGAAGGTGGCTCAGTGGTAGAGTGCTTGCCTTGAATGCATGAGGCCCTGGGTTCGATTCCTCAGCACCACATAAGCAAAAAGAAAAAAGTCGGAAGTGGTGCTGTGGCTCAAGTGGTAGAGCACTAGCCTTGAGCTGAAGAGCTGAAGGACAGCACCCAGGCCCAGAGTTCAGGCCCCATGACCGGACCCCCCCCAAAATAATAATAATCCTTTAGCGTAAGTTTCAAATATACAATTCAATGGATTCTGTACTGAAATTTGATTCAATTTAAAAATATTTTTATGTGATTTTCCTAAATTTAGGACAAGTACAAAAATAATTGCAATATTAAAATATAATTTGGACTGTTTCTCTTTCACCATAATATCAATTTAAGTTTGAAGAAGTTCTTATCAACCCAATATTTAGTAGGATATGTTATGTACAGGTTGGATTGCTATTTTAGCAAATATTTCTTCTGCACAGTGACAGAAAAGTAGTGGATTACCCAGAGATACATGCATATATATGTAAGCTTATAAACTCATAAGTAAATCATTTGGGTAGTATGCAAGCATGTACGAATGTATTAACTTAAATACTGTAAATTCAAGGAAGATCTCAAAGGAAGATCTCAAATAGTATAATCCCTCAAAAAGGCAAAATCAAAGTTCAGGAAAATAAAACACCAGGAAGTAGGTTCTCCAAAGAGGTGATAGGAAAGGGTTTAGATTAGAAGAGGAGAAGAGGATACAGTAAAAAAAAAAAAAATCCAATGTATATCCTATAAAATTAAGAAGAGTGAAGGAAGGGTATGTAGGGGAGAGATGGGTGAGAATGTTGAAAGGAGTGACATTGATCAAGATATATTATATTCATAAACTACTTTGTTAAATGACAAATCCTTTGTACAACCACTTAAAGATAGCAATAAAAAGAAAAGATGTAGTAGATCAGGGCTGGACAGCTAATGTATCAGCTTTGGAAAGTCAGAAATATAAAAATTACTACACGAATCAAGTCCATTTTCTTTGTTAAATATATTCAGATAGTTCTTCCTCTAGATCTCTATAAGTTGTATGAATATATACAAATCTAGCATTATTTTATATTTATTTTTTATTATATTTAAGAAGTTATACCAAAAGTTTCAATTCAATGTCAATTTATGACTATTTTGCATCTAGATTAATGTCACCTTTTTAATAATTCTCCTCCATTTTCCCCAAATACAATTTACCTAGTTCCATTTTCATATAAATACAATGAATATTATTCTCTTGCACACATAATGCAATGGGAGAACTACCTGCTTTGTTGATGAACTACCTGCATTGATAGATATTATAAAACCAGGTAATTAATACGGCAAGCGGATATAGACTTCATTTCCAAAGGGATTAATCTTAAGACTGAAATTTAGCCAATCTGACTATGACACAATTGAAATTATTCTCTCCCTTAGCACATGTCAGCTTATGCACAACAGCCATGTATTTTGGTCCTTCAATGAAGAAAATAAAATGAGTTATATTCCTATTAGTTTTGTTTAGTTTTCCATATACTCTATTTATCCATCCTGTTTTTAAATATGAATACCAGATAAAAGTATGAATATGCATAGTATTTTAATTATATTAAATTATAAATGTGTAGTTTAAATTTTAATGATTGTAAAGATTTAGAGAGCCCTTTCATATATTCCATATTCTTTCTTTCTACTCAAGTAATTTAGGGAAAAAAGTGAGTCGGTGTACAGAGAACCTGAACAGAGCTTACAAAATATCATTGCCCATGACAACTCCCTCATTCTAAAGTGCTATTGGTCAGTCTTTACTACAGGCTCTATTTTTGAGAATATGTTCATTTTAAAAACATTAAATGTCCAGATCTAGGTGGTGGTAACTGTAATTGTAGCTATGCAGGATGCTGAGGACCACTGTTCAAAGCCAGCCCTGGCAGGAAAGTCTATGAGACTCTTTCCAATTAACTATTGAATATGAAGTGGAGCTGTGGCTCGAGTGGTGGAACACTGGTCTTGAGCACAAAAGCTCAGGGACTGTACCCACGTTGCACAAAACACACACACACACACACACACACACACACACACCACATGCACATCTAATATGATGGTAAGTTTGTTGTTTGTTTGTTTTTGATTGGTCATGGGCTTGAACTCTGGGCCTGAGTGCTGTCCCTCAGCTCTTCAGCTCAAGGCTAACACTCTACCACTTGAGTCACAGCGCCACTTCTGGTTTTCTGAGTGTTTTATTGGAGATAAGAGTCTCACAGACTTTCCTGCTCCAGCTGGCTTTGTTCTTCAGATCTCAACCTCCTGAGTAGCTAGGATTGCAGGCATGAGCTACCAGCACCTGGCTTATGATAGTAATTTTTTTACAATGACAAACAAAAATGGAGCCTCTAGTTTGTGTAAGAATACATCTCCTTTAAGATGGGGAAAAACCAGTTGTTTAAGGATACAGGTGGATCTGATGCAACAATGAGAAGTACAAGTTGTCATGTCCAAAACGAGCTTTACAATGTCGGTGGGGGGGGAGGGGAAGGGGGTGGGGGGGAGGGGGGAAGGAGAAGGATTGGGATGGGGGGAGGGGGGGAAGGGATGGGAAGGGGTAAACAAAGGAGGAGGCTGCAATGCTTGGTAAGAAATGTACGCATTATCCTGCCCATGCAATTGTAACCCCTCTGTACAGTTTGTTCACAAATAAAATAAAATAAAATTAAAAAAAAAAGAATACATCTCCTTTAGTGATGGTTTGGGATCCTTTGCCATATGAACTGAAGATAAGACAACACCTAGAGAAGATTCTGTGGTGCACAGGTTAGAGGAGGAAAAAGGCAAACGCTGGGAATGTATCTTGACAATTTGAACATACCCCCAGGCCAGGTCTTGTCAGAATGGTCACCAGGGTAGACAACGTATTAGAAGGCAGAGTGGACAAAGTGGAAATACAAGTTAAAATTGACAGGGGAATCTAGGGATGAGATCCAGCAAGACTCTTCTTCCCCTCCCTGAGAATGACTAGAGCCAAAAAGTAGGATTCCACTTAGAGTATAGAGTTCTTAGAGGGGTAAAGGAGAAGAATATCCAGAAGCTCTGGGGACAGTGGAGTTTGAGGCTTTTATCAGAATGCAGAAGAAACATTGGCAGCTACTTTCTAAAGGAATCAAGAAAGTCTGTATATGGACTCTCCAATAGAGTGATTTAGCAACAGTACTAATAATCTACTAACAATCTACTACAAAGAATGTTGAGTTGATGATCCAAAGATTTACCCCTGGTCCAAAGATTTACCCCTGGTCCTGGATGTAAGTGGAAACTCTAATAAGGATCGATCTCAATCTATCCTCCTTGGGAGAATTGGGATGGAGCAAAGGGCCATGGATAAATTAATGTTCCAGAATCTGCCATGCTTTTCTCATAATTTTATAGGTGTGACATCAGAGAAACAATATAAGGTGTTGATGAATGGGTCAGCTCTGATAGTCTAATTGAGTTCTATACACATCATTCTTTCAGATGTTGAAAAAAAAAACAACAGTTGTCAAATGTTTAAAAAGTTTAGAAAACAAAATAAAGCCAGTACTATACCAAATGATCTTCATAGGGGTCCATTCTGGGATATGGAAAGACTTCCTTTTTTGGTATATTTTTTTTACTGTAAAAATACTATACAGAGGAGTTACAGTTACATGAGCAAGATAATGAGTACATTTCCTCATGTCCTATCACGCATTGTTGCCTCCTCCTTTGTTTTTCCCCTACCATCCCTTCCCTCCAACCTCTATGATACATTCCTCCCCCCACCCCCACCCCTGCATAATTGTAAAGTTTGTTTTTCAACGTAGTGTCTTGTGCATCTCATTGTTACAATGGGTCAACCTATATCTCTATTTAAGCATTTTGTTTTTCCCTTTCCCTCGCCAAATTAGAAAAGTGTATACACAAGATGCAGGGCACTGACATTAAATACAGTGAAAACAGGGGTTATACTGTGGGGGAGGAACATACAAAGCAACAAAAAAAAGCACGTGGTACATTATAAATACGTTAGAAACAATAGCAAGAAAGAAAAATACAACACTTGTGTCCCTATCTTGGGGTTCATTTCACTTAACATCATCTTATCTGGTCATATGTACATAGCTTTTTACCTTTTCGCCCCATTTGTTAGGAAATGGAGAGGCCTGGAAAAAATTATATTAAGTAAAGTAAGCCAGGCCCAAAGACACAAAGGTCCCATGGTTTCCCTTATTTGCAATAACTAGTAAATGTCTGAGACAGAAGACTTCCTTTTTTTAAGTGTCAGCTTTGTTTAGGTTGAATTTTGATGGCCCTAGTAAACTGGCTGATTGTTAGTTGAGGGTAGCAAGTGTTGTTTGTTCAAATGAGTGTCCAGACCAACTATGGCATCCATGCTGAAGGCCAAATGTTCTGAGACCTTAGATGAAAATAAACTCACTTGCTTATTCATTCATCTCTCTACCACTCACCAAATGAGACTCTGGACCAGCAGTCCTGCTTCGGTTGGTCAGCTCGACAAATTGCCCTATTATAACAAGATGGCATGTCAGATTGTCTGACTCAGTAACACTGAAACAAACAACAGAAAATCTGAACTCATGATTTTTTTTTTGCTTCTTATTGTCAACCCTACCTGCTTTTTATGAAATGTGTATCGGCATTCATTGATAAAAGTCAATTTTGGAATCCCTTTTTATTTCTTTCTCCTACTTAACACACGTATCCAAACAAATCTTTACATTTTTTATTTATTGTCCATCAAAATCACCTCAGTTTTTATCTCCTTCATTCTACTGCCATAGTACTAAAGCTTTTCACCTGTCATAGGCTTATATTTATCATCTCTTAACCAAACTCTTTCCCTCATTAGCTATGGCTATTTTTTAAGTAAATAAATTACTTGTTAAAATATTTGTTATGCCATTTTATTATAGTTAGTACATTTTTTTCCAATTCAGACATTTTATACTAGTCATTTGTGTTTTCTGTCTCTTTAATGAGACTATTAATTTTGTTGGTTTCCGGGATATTTGTAGTTGCTTGTTGAAGAACAGCTAGGATTTTTATGATTATAATAAAAATATTTTTTCCAAGTCAATCTAATGTTAGGTGTCTTCTGTCAGTATTGTGAGACTTTTTTTTTCATTAAGTTGTGATTTTATTTTAAATTTTAATCTGCCAAGTATAGCTTATTAGAGTGCAGGCCCAAAGGCAAGAAAAGTTTCTTTCCACCTCTACCTGCCAAGAAAAAATTCTACAAGTCCTACATTTTTTCTTTTTTTTTTAAATTTATTTTTAATTGTGAAAATACTGTACAGAGGGGTTACAATTACATGGGCAAGATAATGTGTACATTTCTTATCAAGCATTTTAGCCTCCTCCTTTGTTTCCCCTTCCCATCCCTTCCCAGCCTCCCCCTGTCCCCCCACCAAAGTTGTAAAGTTTGTTTTCGACATGACAACGTGTATTTCTCATTGTTGCAACGGGTCCACCTGTATCCTTATTTAAACGACTTGTTTTTCCCCTACAACACACACACACACACACACACACACACATCTTCTGCTCTTAAAACGGAGTCTGACAATTTCTTTCTCCAGTTCACCCTAGTTATATCCCACTGAAGCCTGTGGCCCAGTGTCTTAGCAGGGACACCTGCCCCAGCTCCCACTGGTCTCTTATTCGTAGAGAAGAATGGCAGCTCTTTTTCACATTCATTCCCCTTTACCTAACAAAGTACTCCTGAGTGATCCATTCGAAAGGACACTGAGAGTACATCTCATGTTTTCGAGTGTATAAGGAAAGCAATTAAAATGTCTGTGTAAGTAAGGAAGGGTCAGTATAAGAACCACACCTCGAAACTTGAGTGAGAACTGTCCATAAGCTCTAAGTTTCAAAAGAGCATTTCAGGCAGTAAGAAGAGGTTTCCTTGGGGCAGGTGAGTTGGAGAGATACACCACCTGTTCTTCTGCTCCTGCTATGAAACTGAACAGGTTCCTCCGTCCCTGTGGACATTATCCATCTGTACTTTCAAATGCGGGCTGAAGCTGCTTCTGCAGTCCTCAGGAAAAAAAAAAAAACTTTTTATTTTATTTTATTTTTTTACATCTCCCTGGAGTCCATCTGGCATTGCTTGGGCTTATTTGTTACTGTTCCCTTCTCAATGTGGAGGAATGCAGAATGAGTGTCAATAAATCTGAATGTCAAAACTCAAATACAAATGTCATTACCATTCCACTTCACTGGTTGTTTTCAATGCTGAGCTCAACCTGTAACATTCCACAGTGTGGAGGGAAAACCATTCGGGTTCCTCACTGTTTTCCTGCAGAACAAACACAAACTAAAGGAACACTGGCCTTCTGCTTGGCTACATAGCCACAAATTAATTCACCTGCTTAAACAGATGCATGCTGAGCCATTTTTGTGGGTTCTAGGAATATTTCCTGTGAGAGAAATGTGAGAAATTAGCCCAAGTAGATGTAACTAATTGTGCTTCATAACTTTTTCTTTTTGTTGTCTTGTTAGAATCAAAGGATGCAGCAGGGTTATTATGGTTGACTTCAATTGAAGCACATGTCTTTAGCTAATCGTATTGTTTGGTGTATGTGCAGATACTGGGACTTGAACTCAGGTCCTGGGTGTTGAGTTTAGCCTTTTCTCTCAATGCTGACACTCTACCTGAGGCACAATTCCACTTCTGGGTTTTTGGTCATTATTTGGCTTTGTATAGTTCTTTGAAGAGAGTAATGATATTAAATGATATTAAAAAGTAATGATATTAAAATCTTTTTTGCTAAGTTCAATATCTGATCTCTCTTTCGTACTTTCATTTCTCTCCCTTTTTGGGGGAGGGGCTCTTTCTTTGTATATTACATAATGTCTTCTTAAAAAACTAAAATTCATGCTGTCAAACAAATTTGTGGAGTTTTCTGCCATCATTTCTTTGAGTATTCTTCTTCATTTTCTGGTCTCAGAACCACCACTCTGCTTGTGTCAGAGTGACTGATGTTGCCTTTAAGATTCCTGGAGCTCACTTCACTTATATTCATTCTTCTTTATTTGGTCCCTCAAAGCATCTTAGGTCAATTAATTATCTCAATGTTTACTGACTTATTATGCAGTGTTTTCCATCAGGTAAAAATAATTCCTACATAATTATTGGTATTGCATTTTAAAATATTGCTCTTGTGAATTCATTTCAATTTATTTGGCTTTGTATAGTTCTTTGAAGAAAGTAATGATCTGAAAAGATATTAAAATCTTTTTTGTTAAGTTCAATATCTGATTCACTTTCATACTTCCATTTCTCTCCCTTTTTTGGGGGGAGGGCTTCTTTCTTTGTATATTACATGTCTTCCTAAAAGACTAAAACTTTAAGTAATAAAATATGGCAACTATGCAATTCCAATTGAACTATTTATGTTCATTGCTTTTTATTTAATTTCTTTTTCTTTTGTTTATTTTTTTTTATTTTTTGTGTGAGTGTTGGAGTTTGAACTCAGAGCCTTGTGCTTTTGAATTTTAAAAAGCCTTGGCTTTTTCACTCAAGATTGGCACTGCCACGTGAACTGCACATCTCCTTCTTGCTTTTTAGTAGTTAGTTGAAAATCAGTGTCTCACAAAGTTTTCTGCAGAGTGGCTTCAAACCATGATCACATGGTAGCTATCTGAGTACCTAGACTTATTTTATTTTTCAGTGACTATTCTGAAATAAGTTTTGTATGTAGTTAACTATCTTATGCAGCAACCAAAGTCTTTTCTCCATGAACTTAAGCATCAGCTATTCTTTTCTATAGCATTCCTTTAGATAGATTTATCCATTAGGGCTCTCTTAAGCTGCCACGCCTCAACGTGTATGACTTTGAGTTAGCCTGTAGTACTAACCTGCTCTTCTTACTTTTGCCTGATTAGTATCTACCACAAATGAATCATTAGGGCCTTCTTCTCTGCTTTTGCACAGATGTTCAAGATCCTTGGACATAGTTTTGGAAAAAATTCATAACCCACTCTAATATTTTCTCCTCATGTTTTATTTTAAAGTGTTTTGTGTCTTAAAAAAAACAAAACAGGTTCTAATTGGCCTCCAACTTTTACTGTCATTGATAACAACAATATTAAATGATTTCTGCTGGCTGAAGAAATTCACCACTCCCTCTGGGAACAATGTTTTCCTCACTGAGCAAACTTTACATGGGGTCAAAGACAGTCCAGTCCCAAGCATGGGGAAATTTTAAGTATTAGTGCACAATTTCTTAGTCCGGAACTCTTTTTAAAATTGTTTTAACTGGTAGTGTATTATTCAGTTTGTTTTTGCAATTTTTTAGTGTGATTAAGTGATTACATAACTTTCACAAATTTCACAGTATTGTGGGATAGTGATACTTAGTTAAAGTCACAAACACATTCTAACCTTCATGGGACAAGCGGTCTTTACCGTGGTCTATAAAGTTTATGAGTTCTATGGGCTTTGACAATACAATTATTTCTTCCACATTGGGTGATAGGTACATTCCTTTCCTTTTGCTTAGTATCAACTGTTCCCTCTTTCCCATTCATTTCCTCCCTCCCATCACTGCCATTGAGTTGCTTAGTTCATTTTAATCAATGTCCAGTGCAGCTGATGGATCCCGCTGTTGTATGTTTTCCCAGTTTCCCTCTGTTTCTGTGTCCTCCTTCTAGTTTCCCTCCGATGGGCACATATATACCATATATGTGGTCAGCAGCATGAGGTCATTTAGTAATGATTCGATCAGATGAGTGGAGATCCTTTGTTTCTCTAGTCTTGTTTACTTTGTCATACCCTTGTGTGGAACTCTTGAAAACCTACAAACCCCTTTTATACTTTCTAATGTCTTCTTGGCTTGTGCCTTTCATAGTTCATATGATTGTTCTATTGCGAGTTTTTTGAAGTGTTCCTACATAAGAAAGATGGAGGTGGAGTTTTTTTGAATGGTCCAAGCCTACTGTTCTCACTGCTGGTCTCCCTCTTCCTTCTTGAATAAATTGCCCTAGAAATGTTGCATGCCTTTGATTAATTTGTAGAGTTCTGGAAAAGTCGATGGTCACAAAATTTAGCAGTATTCTTATTGAGCTTTTACAGAGGAACAGATTGTGTGTGTGTGTGTGTGTGTGTGTGTGTGTGTGTGTGTGTGTATGCTGGTTTAGTGGCTTGAACTTAGGGCCACGTTGCTGTCTCTGAGCTGAGTTAAAAAGGCTAGCACCTTTACAACTGGAGACACAACTCCACTTCCAGCTTTTTGGTAGTTAATTGGTGATAAGCATCTCATGGAGTTTCCTGGCTGAGATAGATTTGAACCATCATTCTCAGATCTCAGCCTCATGATTACCTAGGATTACAGCTTTAGTAGACAGGTAGAAATTTTAATTTTAATTTTCTTTGTATCTTCAATTACAAAAAAATTATCAATACATCTTTAACTATTCCTTTTCTGTCACATTTTACAACCTTCCAGATTCCTTCTGCTGAATATTTAAATTTTTTAATCTATTATTCACTTCTGCTAGAAGATTTAAACTCCTTTTTTTTTTTTTTAGTCTTACTGCTGGATTCTGAACAAATTTTTAGTTTTTTGTTTTTTTTTTTTTTTGGGTCAGTCGTGGGGCCTGAACTCTGGGGCCTGGGCGCTGTCCTTCAGCTCTTCAGCTCAAGGCTAGCGCTCTACCACTTGAGCCACAGCACCACTTCTGGCTTTTTTCTTTATGTGGTGCTGAGGAATCGAACCCAGGGCCTCAGGCATGCAAGGCAAGTGCTCTACCACTGAGCCACCTTCCCAGCCCCTTCTGAACAAATTTTAAACATTATCTTCCACCTTGCCAACTCCTGTTACACTGTGACTAGTTTTTAAAAACATTTTCCACAAAATTTAAAAGCTGTTAATATTTGATTGTTTAAAAATTGTGATCAGTACCACATTTTTCATCCTTTTTGGAATACCTTATTTCCTGAAAATAGAGCTTTTTTTTTTTAGCATCCTCTCTTGAGACATTATTTCAGAACACTTAAAAGCCAGATCATTCTATCTAGTGTTTAGATATATTCTTCTGCATTTTCATTGTGATGGTGTATATGTGTGTGTTTGTGTGTGAGTGAGTACTAGTGTTTGATCTCAGGGCCTGGGCCCTGCCCCTGAGCTTTTGTTCTCATGGCTAGTGCTTTACCACTTGAGCTATAGCTTACTTCTGGCTTTTTTGCCAGTTAGTTGGAGATTAGAGTCTCTTGGACTTTCCTGCCCTGCCTGGCTTCAAACAGTGATCCTCAGATATCAGCCTCCTGATTAGCTATGATTACAGGCCTAAGACATGGGCACCTTGTTCACCCTACTACTTTTGCTCATATTTTATTGGCTTTAAAAAGTCCAGAAGCCAAGTGTAACACTATCTGCACAATAAAGTACTTCTCCCAAGAGGATTAATGAATATTTTTATATTATGATGTAATATAGTCTACCACTTTCTCTTTTACTTTTTTCCTATTTTTAGCTAAGTTCCAAACTTCTAGTCTCTGCTTTGGTTCTTCCAAAATTCTATGAGTTTGACTATGAACATCATATTAAGCTTCTATTCTGTACATTTATGTCTTAATTTTTGCTCAGTTATCATTTGCGTTTCTTCTTTTCAGTCACAATGTTATGTGATTGGAGCATTGAGGGTGTCTCAAATAAAAAAATATGGCATAACATTGGGATGCAGAATAATATGCTTAAGAGTTTTGAGGATGTATGTGCAAATCTCTGCCAAGTCATGATTAAATCTCCTCTCCCTGTCCCCTTGACAAATTACTTCTTGAGAATGATGTTAGTTTCAGAATACAGAATATCTCCTGAGTCTGGTATGACATGGAATTTTTACAGTTTCTAAAGCATTAATGTTAACTGATCAGGTAGAATTTCCATGTAATTAAAATGTATTCCTCAGCTTGAAATGTTTTCTCATTAGTAAGTATAAACAAGTATATATTCAGCTGAGCCATGCAATTTGGGGTTTAATAAAAGCCTGGTCTGTTCATTTGTTTACTCTGTTTATTCCCTAAAGGCTAAAGTGTTTGTGGCTGAATACAATGCCTAATAAACAGGATAAAGAATATTAGTTGTAGTCAAGGCTTTGCTGCGGTGTTTCTGAGAGGTAGTGTTGGTTATGGCCCAGAAGACTGCTGGGTAGAACAGAGCAAGTTGCCTTCAAACTTAAGCTTCTGACTGTCACAAAATGCAGCCAAATGCAGAGTATTATCCTGTTTTTTCAGAATGGCTCAAAGGAGCTCAGCCAGCTTATATTCAAATGACTCCCATTTCATCAACCTTTACATCTTGTGTGTGACCTTCCTCTAATGCCTATGGTCAGGTGCTTACAGTCATTTAAATAATAAATGATCATTTATGATTCACAAGATAATAGATCACAGATAGATAGATGATAGATAGATAGATAAATAGGTAGGTAGATAGATACAATTTTGTTTTGGCATTTTAAGTATTTTAAAATACTATATAAAATAAATAAAAATAAAATTATATTTAAATTTTTTCATAAAGGGATCAATAGGTAGGTACATAGGAAGATAGGTAGATAGACAGGAGACAAAGAGGGAGAAGGAAAGAGAAAGCAGATAAAGAAAATTAACTTCTAATCTCCCCATCAGGAAATCACATCTCTCCAGGCAAACTCTCATGTAGACTCTAATTAATTTGTTCTCCACAGTTGGTCCAGAACAAAGGAAGAAAAAGGTAGATAGGCATAACAGAAGCACCATTACCACAGTAAATATGATTTGTGAAAATCATTTCTCATTTTGCAAAAATGACAGCTGAGGGAGCTCGAGAGCCAAACACTAGTAAAACTGTATGACCCCGCCTCATCCCACAAGCACAAAAGTATGGAGCAAAAGGGGAGAAGAAAACCAAGAAAGAGAGGAGGACGGAGATGGGGAGGAAGAATGGGCCTTAGCTAACTCCCATATGAAGTAGTATGTTCTTATAAAGAAGAAGAAAGAAAAGCAGGCTGTTACAAATAATGAAGATGTGGCATAAAGCTCATCCCAAACCAATAGAAACTCTAACTTAATATTGCAAAAAATGACTAAGCTGCATTAAGAAGCAATGAAAACACAATACGCAACAGAATTAGGAAAAATTACAAGAGTCATTTAAAGATCCCAAAATAAAATTTATAAGACAAAGTTAGAAAAGAACTTTTTTTTAATTTTTATTTTTTTATTGTGAAAATACTGTACAGAGGGGTTACAATTACATGGGCAAGATAATGAGTACATTCTTATCAAGCATTGTAGCCTCCTCCTTTGTTTCCCCTTCCCATCCCTTCCCATCCTCCCCCTGCCCCTGCACCCAATCCTCCCCATTCTCCCCCACCACTAAAGTTGTAAAGTTCGTTTTCGACATAACAACTTGTATATCTCATTGTTGCAATGGGTCCACCTGAATCCCTATTTAAATGACTTGTTTTTCCCCTTCCCCTCCACAAATTATACCGACATCAAATACAGTGAAAGCAGGTATTATACTGTGGGGGAGGGGAGAACATTTTTTTAATGGTCCTGGGGACTGAATTCTGGGACTGGGTGCTGCCCTTGAGTTTTTGTACTTAATGCTAGTGCTTTACCTCTTGAGATACAGCTCTACTTTTGGCTTTTAGTGGTTAATTGAAGATAAAAGTATTTTGGACTTTTCTGCCTGGGCCGGCTTCAAATTGTAACACTTATATCTCATCTTTCTGAGTATCTAGGATTACAGGCGTAAGCTACCATGCCCAGCTGAAAGAAACAAGTTTAAATTGTGAACCTTCTTGCCACCGTGACGATCTTAAATGAAAAACTTCAGAGAAAGACTAATTTAATTTATCACATGGTTTTAGAGATTTCAGTCTGTTGTGAAGGGGGGGGGCATTTCAGGGCAGAGAAGATGGCATCATGAAAGCAGAGTGGAACAGCAAAAAGAACGAGCCAGCTTCCTCTGACCAGATGCCACCTTCCTTGGCTCTAACACCCACCAATGCTCTACTCAAATTTTCAATTCATCAGTGGACAAAACTATTTCCCCTTGGCTTGAATCTTCATGATCTACTATTTCTCCAAGCATCCTCATAGATATACCCAGAAATTTAGCTTGATTCGTTTCCTAGCAAGCCTCAATCGAATCGGACCATCAAAAGCAGACATCACACCCATCTTAGTTTCTATTCCGCATAGATGACCTTCTATAACTCTTCTCTGTCCTTCCAAGTCTCCTCCAGTTGCTTTTCGCTCATTCTCATTTATGGGCTTGTCATCAGACCTACCACAGATGCAGATGCTCCGTGATGGCTTCTTGCTCAGTCTTCAATTTGATTCTCTACTCAGTGGTGACAGCAACTTTAATAGCTGCCCATGGAACTCTTAAATATGGTAACATTGCAAATAGGCCATTCTATTCTTTCCTTTACTATTAATTTATTTAAGAAGTTTTTTGTTGTCAAAATACTGCACAGAGGGGTTGCAGGTACATGAGCAAGGTAATGAACACATTTCTTATCAAGCACTGTTGCCTCCTCCTTTTTGTTTTTGTACCAGTCCTGGTGCTTGAACTCAGGGCCTGAGTACTGTTCCTGAGCTTCTTTTGCTCAGATAATTCTCTACTACTTGAGCTGCAGCTCCACTTCTCCTTTTAGGTAGTTTATTGGAGAAAAGAGTCTCATGAATTTTCTGCCTGGGCTGGCTTCAGACAGCTGATCTTCAGATTCCAGCCTTCTGAGTAGTTAGAATTACAGGTGTGAGCTACCAGCACTGTCTAGGCCATTCCATTCCTGATCTGTTTACAAGACTATCCAGATGTCTTTGGGTGTTTTGTTTGTTTGTTTGTTTTAACCAAAGGTCAGATGGAGCAGTCCAAGTCCACCTAGTTAGTATTTAAATGTATCCCTCATTTAAAATTTTGTGGTCTGATGACCTGTCCTTTCCCATCTCTCAGTCAGATTAACAATTCAAAAAGCAGTTTGTCTTCCTCACACTGCTTACATAACCAAACGTCACTGTTCATCTCTGTCTCTCCGAAGTGTCTCTCAAATCTCTTCTCTGCTTAAACTCACCGCTGCTGCCTTCACCCATCCAAGGCTCTGGAATGTGCTTTTTTGATAAGTCACTCACTCCCTGTGATTTCACTCTGTTTTCTTTGTAAGTGGTGTTGCACACCTAAGTTTGGACATGTCCTTGGGGAATTATTCACAGAGAGAATATTGTGAATGCTGCCTCCTGAAGCTACACTTATTTCCCAGCTCTGACTTTTCTTTGAGGGCAATATATTCTTCACTTAGCTTTCTTCTCAGCACAGTTGAAAGAATTAAAAATTTTCAACAACAGACGTCAGCAGAAATTACAGTCTAATAACTGGTAAAATGATCATGACTGTGTGAAAAACAGGATGTCCTTCAAATTGTTTAAAGTGTCATTCTGTGGAAGTGTGTTGCTGTTAGATAACCTTTTAATATTCTTCTGTACAGGAAGCAATATTTTTGAGAACTTGCTGGGAAAAAATGAGCATCTCTATTCCCTCTTTTTTTCATATACTTTGTAACATAGTATTTGTAACTTCGCATAGCTCATTCAGCTCAGGAGTGACCGAAGGTTACAGTAAATTGAGATGTGGGTGAATTAAACAATGATGCAACAATAGAGAGGAGGGGAAGGAAGAGGAGGGAAAAAGAGAGGAGAGAAGAGGAGAGGAGAGAAAAGAGGAGAGAGAGGAGAGAGAGCAAATGAATGATTGGAAGTGTAAATAAATGAATTTGGCATTTCAACTTTAAGGGCTGAATTATGAAAGACGTGACCATGATGTAGTACATGGAACCAAAAAGAATGAGGCAGAGTTTTATAAAATGTTCAATATTCCCTTTCCACAGTTTTATCTTCCATTGTTGCAAGTACACAGAGCTAGTTATCATCTAAAAATATCAAATGTAAAATTCCCAAAGTGAATGATTTGTAAGTTTTAAATCATGCTCCCTGTTCTCAGCAATGCTGGGAAAACAAATGGCCTCATCTATCTCTCCATCCCATTGAGGATGGAAATTATCCCTTTGTTCAGAAAATCCATGCTGCAGAGTTAACCCATCAGTATTGCAAGGAATTCATTCCAAGAACCCTTCTCATACTAAACTCCAAAGATGCTCAATCTTTTAAGTAATTGCAAATAAGTACCATATCTTCCAGTATACTTTAAATCATTTGTAGATGACTAATCATACCTAATATGGCTGCCACCTGTGCTCACACCTATAATCCTGGCTGTTCAGGAGGCTGAGATCTGAGGTTCACAGCTAGAGGCAACCAATGCAAGAGTCTGTGGGGCTCTGATCTCCAGTTAACCAACAAAAAGCCAGAAGGAGAGGTGTGTCTCAAGTGATAGAGCACTCGCCTTGTGCAGAAAAAGCTAAGGGCCAGAGCCCAGGCCCTTTGTTTTGTTTCAAAACAAAAATAAAAAGGATACATTGGAGAATGTGCTGGTGGATTCTTAATATACCGTTTGAATGTATCCATCCATCCACTATATTTAATCTCAGAAATTCAGAGGAGGGATTTATCCATGGTGTTATAATGAGCATGCATTAGGAATTCTAATTTCTAATTAGAACCCATGACTCAAATAGATAAGAAATGTGTAGGTGAAGAGGTGACTCCATCTCTCTCCTTACATATTAGCAGTCTTGCACAGGAAACTGTGATTTCTCTGTCTTTAGGGTTGTGTGCAAGTGTACACAAATGTATTAACTGAAATATGGTAATTTCAGGGGAGAATTCAATTGGTGTAATTTCTTAGGGAGGGTAGCTTACAGTCCAACAAAAAGAAAACCAGGAAACAAGTATTTGAAAGGTAGGGGATGAGGTCAAGAACCTTGAGAGGGAGAGGAGGGTGGGGAGAAATGGGGGAGAATGATGAAAATGATATTGACCAAGAGGCAGTAAACTCATAAATGTATTTTTTGGATGAAAACTCTTTTGTACAACTACTGAACTATGATAAATTTATAACTTAAGCAAAAAAATTGAGCTGATCCATTCCAGGTAGAACCAAGGCCATTAACAGATGGCTCAGAACCTCCAACAATGAATGACATGTGGCGTTAGAGAAGCGAAGGTCAGTCATCGTGTCACAAAGTTCATCATGTTAGACTTTGTACAAATGAAAAACAGTTATCTTCAGCTGCCTTTGGCTGAGCTGCTGAGTGGCAGCTTGGACTTGAAGATGACAGGTAGGTAGATGATGGAAAAGACCTTTACCTGGGGACAAACAGGGGTTACCTTTTAAGACATTATTTGAAGAGTGTACAGAAAGTGTTGGGAGACACCTGCTCTGGAGGATGGATGTGATCCCTTGTTTCTGGGGTGTTCGTTTTCTTCATGTAATGTCTGTATGATGTGATGGTAAGCTTTGATTATCTGCTGGAATAGAAAAGTGCATTTTAACCCTCAATCTGATGCATTGCTCTCTTGTGCTTTTTTGTTGTTGTTTTCTGCTACCTTCATATCACCACAACTTCTCATCTGTGAGTTGCTTTGGTCAGTTTTTCAATATAGGAATGTGAAGCATTTTTTTTGGTTTAAATTATGAAAATCCCACCATTAGATATAGGTTTAATTTCTTTCAAATGTCATGATCAAATTGGCAGTGGTCAAGGTACTGGAAGGACCAAATCTGCAGAGGTACCTTCTATGAACTTGTTAAGTAAATATCTTTTTTAATGCCCTTTGTATCCTGGTACTAGGCCTCCAACTCAGGGCCACACATTCTTACTTAGCTTTCTTTAGCTTAAGACTAGTGCTCTACCCCTTGAGTCATACCTCCACTACTGGCATTTTGCTAGTTAGTTGGAGATAAGAGCCACTCAGATTAGTCTGCCAGGGCAGGCTTTGAACTGTGATTCCCTGACCTCAGCCTCTTGAGTAGCTAGCATTACAGATATGAGCTGCCAATTCTTGGCTAAACAAATTCCTTGAGATCACAAGCATTTAAAAAATAACTGGTTATTAAGAAGCTGGGAGAGAATCTAGATCACTGAAGACATAGAGTGTTCTGTGTATTGTCATAAATAAGTTGCTTTTCCAATCAATGTCAATGTTAAAATCAGCAGGCAGTATGCAGTAGTAGAAAGTAGAAATGCAAAAGGATTTGAAGCTATTTTTCAACTTTATAAGTCAGCACACACAAGGCTACCCTGCATGATGTAACTGCAACAAAAACAAATATACCATTCATGGAGATTAAACTGGTAAACTCAGATTTAATGCACTGAAGCAAAAAAGCTAGAGATTATAGGTACAGCTCAGGGTTCTGCATATTCTTGTTTACTTATAGTGCTTACTCACATATGTTGATTTCAAGATGGAGATGTATATTCTTCACCTACTGAGTCCATGAAACACTGGAGTTAACATAGAACAAATAGAATTCATGAAGAAGTTCAACCACCAGGATCTTTCCTTGGGATGCTTTGAATCTCGGTAGTGATCTTCAGAGACTGCACATAGTCTTGTTTCATAGAAGAAGAAAATGTAGTCAGGAAAATAAACCATGTGAATTTTTTTTCCTACAGTACTTTAGTTTGAACTCAGGGCCTCTATGTATAAGGCAAGTCTGCTACCACTTGATCCAAATCTCAAACTCTTTGTGCTTTATTTTATTTTATTTTAGATAGGGTCTCACACTTTTGCCTACAGCAAACTCTGGCCAGCAATTCTCTTACCTCCATCTCTTGCATAACTGGAGTTGCAGGAAAGCATTACCGTGCCCAAACCTCAGTTTGGCTGTTAATGGAAAAAACTAGGATTCAAATAGATCTCCTAGAGGAACTAATCCAATATCTTCCCTCCAGAGAATTCTGACACCCAGGAAAGATCTGTGTTGAATGAGTGTAAAATTACCTATTGCTTAAAGAGAGGACTTGGTATGTTGCTATGCAGGTTAGTTTACAAGTTCATTTTGGAAGCATACAATCAGTATCCTTGCTAAATGCATATAAATGTTTTTGCACTTATTTGTGTGGGACTCTAAATGACAGCACAGATAAGAAAATCCGATTATCCATCCATCTCCTGATAAATCAATAAAGGTAAGAGTTGCAGCCAGAGTATGCTTATGTTATCTTTGCTGAAAGGCACAGTTTGGAAACCCAATGATTGTGCAGTAATCTCATTTGTAAATCTTATTGTGTATAATCATTCACCTCAAAGGCTTTCTTTTCTGTTTCTTTCTTCCCTCCTTGAAGATTTCTAAAAATCAGAATCTCTGAATCTCTTGAAGACGGTTGGAGATGAACTCAGGGGTGCTGATTAGATGCATTTGGACTACTCCGGGGTTGAAGAATGTGTCAAGACTTTGTTCTGGCATAAACACGTCTTATATGCTTGTGGGAAATCCTGGGTTGTCAGTGTGTCCAGGGTGTAATTGGATTTCCTTATCTAAGCTGTCTTTTAGGGCCCCACACAAACAAGTTGCAGAAGCATTTATTGAACCATCAAATGTAGGCAATAATCACTATCTCACTGGGTAATGGTGAAAAGTAGGATAATAGGTAAAAAACATTTAGCTTCTTAATTTGAACATGGTGAATACACAGTAAATGTTAGCTACAAAAATCTCCACCAAGATTATCGCTATAATCACACATGGGAAAAATCATTTCTCACCAAGCACACCAGATCCCAATCTTTCAAAGGAAAGCTTCTATGGAAAAAAAAAAATGGAAGCAGGAAGCATTAGCCGAGTGAGAATGATTCTTCTCCATCCATATTTAACTCTTTTTTGTCAACCACCATTTCATGTCTGGAGTTGGAAATGCAGACAGGAGATGCTTACAAGTTTCAGTCTTTCAACTTGCCCTGTTAGATTTCTGGGAAAGTGTAAACTGCAAATTTTCTTCCTGAACCAACAGAGGGATCCATGCAAGAAACTCTTCATCTAATTTCCTGCTCTATAGTAAAAGTGTTTCCTGGGTAGGGTTGGAGTATCGCAGCTATTTTTAACTCAGCCCTGTCATTCTCCCTAGCTTCTCTGAAAATTCTTGCTTTCAGTCAGTACTAAATCCCTTGTCATTTTTGTGTAAACAAAGCTTCAGGAGGCCAGGCTAGAGACTGTGTTTTGATGATCCTGGAGCTGGCTGATAATGCTGTGGCTGGCTTCCTTGTTCCAATTGTGATGATTGATGAGTGAATGAGTTGATGAACCCACACCCTATATGGATTGTAACTTTAATTGACCAGATGTAATCAGACACTCTTTTTGATCACATTAGCATCATCCATTTTCAACTCTGTCTCCGCTTTTCAACACTTTTTCCTAAATGACAATGTAAAAACATAGACTACTGAGGTTTTTAGTCTTGTCTTTATCAAGTTTGTCCCTCTGTGTTTTAAGTTTTGTTTTACTTTTCTTTCTTTCTTTTTTTTTTTAAATATCATTCTCCTTTCTCAGTATTAGAAGGACCTACGTATTGGTCCAGGTCCAATTCAAACCTCATCCCCTGGAATATCTCTCCTTGCTGACCTCTACAAGATCTGGAACATTCTTTTCTTCATGATGCTTGTTCACAAGAGCAATATTTATTCTTGGTTTTAGTAGCTTTCTCCCTTATTTTATACTCTTAGCAACAGTAGAGTATTACAAGGGTATTAAGTATCTGGTGCTGTTTGAACTTTACAACTTGGGAGAAGTGGGGAAGGAGGAGGTGGGGAGGTAGGGATGGAGGGATGGTAGGGGAAAAACAATACTCAATAGGAAATGTACTGATAACCTTACTCATGTAACTGTAACCCCTCTGTACAGTAATTTTACAAAAAAACATATTTTAAAAAAAGCTTCAGGAGGCTACAGGTAATAGAAGACTAAAAGATTCAGCCAGAGATAGACAGGCATAGATTTGAATCCTTATTCCTTCCCATCATAATCACCCAAAATGTAGACAGGAAACCAATCTCTGCTACTTCTCCCCTTAAAATTAAACATTTTCCCTTAGATCTCACTCATATCTTGCCCAGTACCATAATTAATGAAAAGCAATCATTTAATTTATTATTCCTAGCGTTGTTAGATTGTTGTGAGAACCATTTCAGGTGCTATTAGTAAATATTGGAACACAATCCCCCCTCCCCTTTCACTGTAGAATGAGATCATGCTATATTTACCTTATTATGGATCACAACATTGAATCTTCCTATAAAAGATCTCTTCATAGAACTATCCAAATAAGAGGTATGTACAAGTACTTTTCTTATATTGGCCCTTCAAAGGATGGTTTTGAACCACTAAAAAAAATGGAATCCTTGAAGTAATATGACAAATGTGTTTGTAAGGCAATTTATGACAGGGCAGTTGGTAATGCTAAGGGTTACTATACTATTATTATAATTAATTTGCTAATAGGCACATATAGTTTTCCATGTCATGTTCATTTTCACTGTTGTTATAGAAGAAACCCCCAGGAAAAGTTGCAGTAGATAGCTCTTCCCTTCCATTGTCCCTCTTTTCAGTAAAGATAAGTGGATTGAGAACTTAGAATAGTTGGAGATCAACAAGTAAAGAAGCCCATTGCTTTCCCTAGAGTTGCATTGATTGCAATTTGAATGTGTGATGGCTTCTTCCCAGGAGTGTGAAAAAGAAATCGTTTATAAAACACCCAGGAAGTCTCTCAAGGAAACTAATTAATGACATTATTAGCTTAAGCACAGCAAAGATTATTGAAAAGTTTCCTGTTACTCAAAATACTTTAGGAAATAAATTATGATTACTTTGGATACTGTGCTTTAATGAATCTTCCATTGATTTCCTGTATGTTTACAGAGAGGCTTCAAGCTTTATTTTCAACAATTTATACAGCACTTTGGAGAAGAGAACTCCTTAAGCACTAGAAAGAATCATTGTCTGCTGTTGGATGTCAGTTGAGAACCAAGACCCAAACATTTGTAGCTAAGGAAAAAAAAAAAAGCCGGTTTCTCTGTCTTTGTTCTCATTCCAGTATTCTTTCCTTTTTCTCCCCCTCCTCCTCCTCCTCCTCTCCTGCTCCTCCTCCTCCTTCTCCTTCTCCTCCTTTCTTTTCCTTTTTCTCCTCTCCCTCCTTTCCCCCCCCTTCTCCTGTTCCTTCTCTTCCTTGTCCTTTTCCTCTTCCTCTTTTCTTTTCCCCTTCAATTCTTCTCCCCAACTCATCTTCCTCTTCTTTATTTTAAAAATGAGAAGTGTGGAAAGATCTAGTTTTTTTCTTCACTGTCTTCAAGAGTTCTAATTTGGAGCATGGAGTTCTTTACTTGGGAACATCAACTCAAAAGGTATGAATGAACCTCACCACATGTGTGGTTTCGGATGGAACTTTTCACTTCTGAATCCTACTTTCTTCGTGTGAGAATAGAAATCAGTTTGGCCTTACATGTAGTTTAGTATAGTAACATCTAGGAAAATCAGCAGCACTATCAATAACAAAATAGCGAATATTTTTGTGACCTTTAGAGGACTATAGATACTTTTCCCTCTGTTTTGATATGTACCCTAGAGGAAGTACCTAACTAACAAGTAGATGAGAAAAATGTGGTCTGATGAAAGAAAACAATAAGATAGTTGTTAGCCAAAATGATCAGAGAAGGGCAAACTTGCACACTCTTGGAGGGAATGTACAAGCACCACAAAAACCATATCCAGTCTCCTTCAAACACTTTATTTTCAACAGTATTTTCAAGTGCTACGTGAACCAGCAACCTTACTTCTAGTTGCCTAGTGGCACCCCTGTGAATATTGCAGAATCACTCACAATTCTCTCTCACAAAGGTGGAAATCCTATTGCTTGGAACAACATGGATACAACAGGAATATATTATGCTAAGTGTAAGAATTGGGCACAGAAACCATCTTTCTTTTTTTATATGTAGAACCTAAATAAATAAATCACTGAAGTAGTGGCTGCAAGAGGTGGGGGTGTAGGAGTGTTGAAGAGGGTCCAGCCAATTACAGATCAAAAGGTGCAAATTTTCAGTTGGCATATGTCTTGAAATTCTATCCAGCACTAATTCAATGTATATTCAATACTAATGGAAAATACCAATCACTTACCTTAAAAATAATAGGTACGTTTATAAGCATAGCATTATAAACCATAAATATAGAGTCATGGCTGGTCAATTAAAATACTATTAATAAAAATTTAAAATGTACATATAATTTTTAATGAATAAAATGAAGTTCCCAGGTTGAAATATTGATAGCACCACAACCTGTCCCCTGATATGACCTCAGCTACACTACTGTGTGTCTCTCCATGGTGGAGAAAGACCTCTAACTAGCACCAGCATGGTACACCTGGAGTGAAAAAGTGGAGGAGGAGCTTCTGCCTCGCTCTACCCTCAAACTCAGGGTGCGGAGATGTGTCATCTTGGGGAATAAGTAGATGGAAAAGGAACACAAGGGATGGTGAGTTCTTTGGGAGCAAGTCATCTTGAAGAACAGAGGTGATATTGCCAGAACATGCTGATCATGGCCAGAGATCTGCTACATGGTGGGAGGAGGGGTGTTGAAGGATAAAAGTAAAATCTATTAAAGGGGCACATTTTTCTCCAGGTCCTGGAGTGGGTTATGCTTCTGCTTGGCTTCTTCACTTAGGGATTTCGTTCTACCACCTGAGCCATGGCTTCACTTCCTGCTTTTTGATGATTCATTGGGGATAAGAGTCTGTTGGAGGATCTCTCTATCTGAGCTGGCTTGAAACAGAGGAGGAGGCAACAATGCTTGATAAGAAATGTACTCATTACCTTGCTCATGTCATTGTAACCCTTCTATACGGTATTTTCCTAATTAAAAAAATGATTCTGAGATCTCAGCCTCCTGACTTACCACGACTATAGGTGTGAGCCACTGGTGCCCCAGCTAAGAGGCTTCCCATTTCCCTTTTTTGATTCTGGACCTTGGTAGTGTCCATGGAGATGTTACAGATGAGTTTATATGCTGAGCAAATTGACTAAATCACGTGAGCTACAGGGTTTTTGTTTTGTGTTTGTTTTTGCGAAGTTACAGAGGAGACACTGCATGTCGTCCCTAAATTCCCCTCCAGAGACTGAATATCAAACTTAAAAAAATTTAATATGTCATTAATTTTACTTTAATTTTTTTTCTCCTGAAAGTTTATTGCAAATTATTTTCCCCGAGAATGAGAGGGAAAGGTACTCTAGTAATTAGCACTTTTTTGCCATTTCTTAGAAAAATTTAGAAAACCCATTCTATTCTACCAATGGATGAACTTCTGCTTGACAGAGAGACAGGCAGGCTCCTGTCATGCCATGGCCCCTGACCCCACGGGAAGTCCTTGCTGATGGCTTCAGAGTGGGAATGGGAACCCACTGAGTGTGTAAGTAATCCCACTTATGATAAAGAGAGGTGAAACTCAGTAATATGCCAGATGTTCTTAATGCATACAAAAGAAACGATTGCCAGGTGCCAGTGGCTCATTCATATTATCCTAGCTACTCAGGAAGCTGAGATCTGAAGATCATGGTTCAAAGCCAGCCCAGGCAGGAAAGTCCATCAGACTCTTATCTCCAATAAACCACCAGAAAATCAACAGTGGCATTGTAGCTCAAGTGGTAGAGCACTAGCCTTGAGCTGAAGAGCTGAGGAAAGGGCCCATGTCCAGAGTTCAAGCCCCACAACCAACCAAAAAAAAAAAAGAAAGAAACTATTTTTTCTATAATTACAGACACTTGATAGTAAAAAAAGAAAAAATTCTTGACTGCTTTCCCACATGACATATCAGAAAGGGTGGCACCCATTGGTGGACCATGTGGTAAGCTACTCCTCGGGTTCCTACAGCAATTGTAAGCAAAGAAATTAAAACTGTAAACCAGATGGCTAAGACTTTTCCAAGTGTTACCTCCTAGAAAAGGCTGTTGCTGTTGCTTCACACTTTTAAGAGGCTTTTGTGAGGTATCCTATGCCCTCAGTATATAAGTTCATGAAGAAAGTAAGAGACAGAATACTGATTAGAGAATGGTGATTAGAAATAAATGATGTAAAATCTGGCTGGTGGATTCTGGAATCAGGTAAGCCATATATATGTATATATGCATACACACATATGCATGTGTATATACATATAGTATATGTATGATATATATATACATAAGTGTATTATATGTATTCAAATATATACCTGTATATACATATGCATACACGTATTAATATGTATTTATATACATGTATGTATAAGAATATACATATATATATATGTAAAATGGTAGTGAGGTTTGATCTCAAGTTCATGCTTGTTAGGTGGGTCCTTTCAGCACTTAAACCACTCTACCAGCCCTCTCTGTTTTAATGATATAGATGATAGACTACTATAGGAAGAATACCATATCAGATATGTATATTTGAGGGCTTTATTCTGTTTGCTTGACTGTTTTCCTATTGGGTGAACATGTTAACCATTTGTTTCTGTTGCAACATATATTTGTACATACTTTTGACATTCAAACTGGGGAGATTTGTGCTCCCATTTTAGTCTGTCTTCTCTGTGATTTCCATGGATGACATCACAGCTCCATTACTGCATGGTGGACAACTGTGTCAACAAGGTCACCATCCCGGTGTGTTTCCAAATGTTCATATCTTTCCAACAACTTCTCTCTTTCCATTCACACTCTGGTTATAAACAAGACATCTACCAATGTATGTAAAAGGAGAAATATTATAAAGATGTAAGGGATTCTAATATTTTGGCCTATTTAGGAGATGTCTTACCTTACTTATTTTCGTTACACTGAGGATGTAATCATTACATCTTGGATAACACCAATTTTAATCTCTCAGTAAGATGTACTTAGTAAGCCCTCCCTATTCCCTGATTTATAAGACAAAGATTTGAACAATCATGGTTTAAAAACTTAGATTGAAACAAGCAGAAGATGCTTCAACCCCAAAAACTTTCAATTCCCATGGCTGCATCATGCAATTCAGGTCATGCCTAGTGGTCTCAGCCCTGAGGTCTCATCAATGGTGTTTTAATCGTGTGCGACCTACTGAGAATTTTCTTGTCCTTAATTTCATAAAAATACTCTTTCCTAAAAGCAAACAGTGCTCATAATGCAAGGCAAAAGAGTAGTGCTTCATTGAAGTAATAAAGTAAAAATCTAAGCTTCGTTGAAAGGCACCATGCTTTTAATAGACACCGGGCAGCCTCATGAAAAAAATGAACCAAGGATCTGCAGCACAGCACTGAGCTCTGTGCATCTTAGTGTTCAGTTTCTCCTCAGTCTCGACTTTCTTGAAACCACCAACCTACAAGTACAAAGTAGCTACCGTTCCTTTGTTTTTATTTTATTTTATTTTATTTTTTGCTAGTCCCTGGGGCTTGAACTCTGCACCTGAACTCTGTGCTCCAGCTTTTGTGCTCAAGGCTAGTGCTCTATCACTTGAGGCACAGAACCACTTCTGGTTCAATCTTTTTGATTGTTTAGTGGAGATAAGAGCCTCACAGATCTCAGTTTCCTAAATAGCTAGGATTATAAGCATGAGCCACTAGCTACTGGCTTACCATTCCATTTTTATGTCTGAGCATTTACTGACCTTTATCTTATTGACTTACAACAACAAAATGAGGAAAGTATTACTATTCAGAATTACTCAAATAAGGGTCATAGGCGTCCAGGGCCCAACCTATATGTTATATCAAATACACACACACACACACACACACACACACATACACACATACATATATATTGTATAATACATACAAAATATGATACATCATATATATGCATATACAACATGATATATGGTATATGATATAAATGGTATATGATATATTCATATATGATGTATGATATATATAAGCATAGCATATAAAATGTATATTTTCATGTATAATATATAAACCTATAATGTCATACATATTTTATTCTATATAATGTGTAATATTTAATACATAATCAATACAAATGGTATAGCTAGCCAGGCATTGTAATGAATGCTTTTAATCCCAGCATTCAGGAGAATGAGGATGATGGCAAGTTTGAGACCAACTTGGGCTACATATCAAGTTTGAGGATACATATTGTGAACCTGTCTCCAAAAAAATGCTATATATTACTATAAGAGCCAGTATACGAACACAAATCTGTGGAACAACTCAGCTTTGTCTATTCATAGAACTTAAAGTTTGAACTAAGGCTAGCAACATGAACACCACCAGGGACCTTGTTAGAGATGCAGAAATACAAATGCCACCCCACATCAACCTGCACAGGAATGTTTATTTTAATAAGATCCCCTGACAAATCTTCTGCACATAAACAATGGAGAAATATTGAATTCTATGACATGTATCCAAAGGGTTTATTCCCTTTTTCTGGTACCTGTTTTTCTTATATGACTGCGAATACAGTCAGGTGGGATATTTTAAAGTAAATTTATTTCTTACTCACAAAACACATCTAATTTTTGTTGAAACAGTCTAAAGTCTCATGCTGCCATGTATTCTATTCAGGTTGATTTTCTTTCTTCTTTACTTCATCTTCTGTCACTGGTAATTCACTTTCTTTCTCGTCCCCAAGTGTCTATACATTTTTTTCTCCAGTAAATTGACGTTTTTCCTGTATAGTATGTGTCTGATGGTACCTGTTTATGCTGTGGAAGAAGCATGTTTATTGTTAGTTCAATCATTCTGTCTTTATTTCTATTTTATCTTTCATGGATCTTAAGTAATTCACCCATCTAAGTCCCTTCTTCAAGTCATGATTGTGACTAAATTTCATAGAAAATCTTATTTTCATTTTAGAAGGTTCTAGCTTATAGAACTGCTTTTCCTTTTCTCTTAATTGTACCTATTGGGGTTTGAACTCAGGGCCTTACACATGTTAGGCAGCTCCTTTACCCCTTGAACCATTCTATACCCCCTACACCCTTTTAGGCTTTAGTAAAATTTGGGGTAAGATTTTATGAATTTGACCATGTTCCTTCTACCTATGTTTCCCACATGGCTGAGATTACAAACTGAGCCACGATGCATGGCTACTGTATTGAAATGGAGGTTTCTTAACTCTTTTCTGGCTTTAAACTATGACCCTTCTGATAGCTGCTTCTTATTTAGCCACACTTAAATTCTAATACTACATTGATAAATTACAGTTTACTAAGATTTTGTTAAAAAAGTTTCCTAATTGATGTGAAATTAGAAATTTAACTTCTTTCTACTTGGCCATTAAAAATTACTGTTTGTGATGGCCAATGTGGCATTAGGTTTATCATATTTTTATGATGCTAGAGATTTGTAAACTCTTTCATTGATGACTAAATTTGTGATTGCTTTGTAATATTTGGTTGAGTTAGATTTAGGCTGAGAAAATTCTCTTCACTTAAAAATGCTTCATTAAAAGCCAAGCACTGTAATTCTAGCAACTCGGGAAACTGAGATCTAGAGAATCACAGTTTAAAGCCACCTCAGGCAGAAAATATGCTAGTCTTCATTTCCAAAATAACCAGCAAAAAGTTAGGGTGAAGGAAAGGTTCAGATGATAAAGGCTCAACTAAGTAAGGATGCCAAGCAAGAAGCCTTGAGATCAAACCCCAGTACTGCCAAAAACAAAGGAAAAAAACCACCAACAACCACCCCCACAAAAACCCTAAAACAAGAAATTTTATTAGATTTTCTGCATCAACAAAATACTGACTTTTTGCATAACTAATAAAACTACATATGTTATATTTTTAAAATTCCACTCAGAATATAGTGGTCTAAGATTGTCTCAAAATTATGACTTCATCTATACCATAGTTTGTATACACTTCTACTTTTAGACAAGATCAGCAGAAAGCCATGTTTCTTGTCTTAATAGACATGAAAATACTCTAGTCAAAACCACAGGTAAGCAGTGATATTATTACATGATACCTGCGTCCCTTTTCAGTGAAGTCTGGTTCTGACACTACGTGCTTTTTGGCTTGAGTCTTAGAAAAATGATCTAAAAATATGAAAATGCAGAATCATGGCCAGGCAGCATTGAGAAGGGGTGATGATGGACAGGAAGTGTTGAGACCAGTTTAACACAACATGAACACCATGTCACAGAGGAGAAATGAACCATGGGGAGCCATCAAAGAGTTCACTCCCACATTCAAAATACACTGAATATTTTCATGTGTGAATCCTTGTTCAAGTAAATGTACTTGCTGTTGCTACCACTGGACATTGATTATGTTTATGAAGTATGAAAGAATGGAAAGCCTCACAGCAATCTCACAAAGTAGATCTTGGATTTGAACCAAAATTCATTGTTTATAACATTGATTTCCTCCTCTCTCCTCTCATTTTTTTGGTTTGTTCTGGAGTTTGGACTGAGGTCCTTGATTTGTTTGCTTAATCAGAGTTGGTGCTCTACCACTTGAGCCATGTCTCCAGCCCAGCATTTTGATGGTTAGTTGATCTGGACTCTCATAAAATTTTCTGCCCAGGCTAACTTCAAAACACAATTTTCCAGATTTCAGCCTTTTGAGGAGCTAGGAGTACAGGCATGAGCCATTGTCACCCAATCTCATTTATTTTTATTTATTTATTTTTTTGGGGGGGTCCAGTCGTGGGGCCTGAACTCTGGGCCTGGGCGCTGTCCCTCAGCTCTTCAGCTCAAGGCTAGTGCTCTACCACTTGAGCCACAGCG
>NW_012267364.1:3406645-3470889 GCF_000151885.1 Dipodomys ordii | reverse complement strand
CTTCAGCTCAAGGCTAGTGCTCTACCACTTGAGCCACAGCGCCACTTCCGGCTTTTTTCTTTTTGCTTATGTGGTGCTGAGGAATCGAACCCAGAGCCTCAGGCATGCAAGGCAAGCACTCTACCACTGAGACACCTCTCCAGCCCATCCCTTATTTTTAAAAATCATAAACATATCTTTTATGCAAAGAATAGAATTTATAGATTGGTAAAGTATGCAGAAGGAAATGCATTTCTGTTCTTATTTGAAAGAATAAGAATATAATAATACCTCTAAGACTAAATGCCCTCCAGGGGACACATATATTTTTACATTAATGTGTATATTCCCACAATTTTTATAATACAGAACCTTCAAAAAATTTAGATTGAAAATGTATTTTACTGATTCTAAAAACATGTGGCCTTTGTTTTGTGAAATGTTATCCCTGTGGACTAAAGTAGCTTTGGAGAATTAATTTTCACTACCCCATTTCATTTTCATTTTACAATGGATATCTGCTGCTTCTAGATTTTGGCTTTTATTATCTGTGCTGTTATAAAATTTTTATATCAGAAAATATCAAACTGACATGTTGAATTGTAAACCCTTTGTACAACTACTTAAAGATAATAAAATGTACGTTAAAACATTCATATTTAAAGTTCTTCCAACTTGTTTGTACCAATTTATATTCTCATCCCTACAATCTGCTTTCTATGAACTTACAAATGTGTTGTGTATGTGTGTGTGTGTGTGTGTGTGCATGTGTGCATGTGTGTGTGCATGTGTGTATGAACATGCACACAAATGCAGGTCCTGGATGTTGAACTCAAGGCCTGGGCACTGTCCTTGAGCTGTTTAGCTCAAGCCTGGTACTCTACCACTTGAGCCACAGCTCCACTTCCAGATTTTTGATGGTTAAGAGTCTGACAGACTTTCCTGCTCAGGCTGGTTTTGAACCATGATCATCAGACCTCAGCCTCTTCACTAGCTAGGATTACAGACATGAACCACAGTGCCTGTTTCATGACTGATTATTTTTGATGCATTTATATTTCCATTAGACTGAAAACTCTGTTAGAAAGAATTTTATTGATGTATCACCATATCACTAGAACATATACCAGCAGTTATTAAATATCCATTGGATAAACAACTGGGTAGCAAATTGTATGTCAAAGTTTTTTTAGAAAGTTACCCAGCTTCTACTTTTACTGCAATGATGCGATTCTGGACAGGGAGCAATAAACCCTTATGCTCAAGCAGATCTTGTACGACTCACAGAACAGCTGAGGAGTAAGGATGACAAGTAATGACCACCATTGTGAAGACATACATGCTGTGGGCACACAGGTGGGGAAGACCCTCCATCATCTTTATTCCACACTGCTAGGGAAATCAATACCAGGAAGACTCGTTAAACCCTCGGAGATAAAAATAAGACTGGAAACACCAATCGGCCTGCATCTCAACCCCTGCCCTGACTGAGGCAAGCTCTTCTGTTTAATCCTCCCTCCTCCACTGTAGAAATTACATTCACCAGCAGTCTTCCACTGGGATGGCTTTGACATTTTCAGTTAGATTGCTTATGCTGCTATAATCTAGCCTTTAGAGAAGAAACTTTAGAGAAGAAAATGTGATGGCTCATTAAATAAGACACGCAGAACACCATGTGCCTCAGGTCCCACAGCCTATAGACACCCCAGGAATTCACAAGTGTATCTTCACCAAACACATCTTAGGAGAGAGAACAGAAGAAACCTCTCCTGGGTTCTTTGGCATCTGTTCAATGCCACAGCTTCTCCAGACCAGCCTTCTTCAAATGGCAATGAGTCTTGGGGTCTTGGGGAAATGCAGATTGTGACTTGGCAGGACTGGATGAGCATCTAAGATCTTCTTCTCACAAGCTGCCAGGGTATGCTGATGTTTTAGACCCTGCAGTAGGCTTGGAGAAGAAAGGCATTCTGATCCCTGAACAAAACAGTGAAAATGAGCAACAAGACTTTAGAGATAAGTGGAATATTTTGGCCTTTTCTATCCTTCCTTCCTTTCCTCCTTCCTTCCTTCCTCCCTCCCTCCCTCCCTTCTTCCTTCTTTCCTTCCTTCCTTCCTTCCTTCCTTCCTTCATTCCTTCCTCCCGTCCTGCTTTCCTTCCTTCCTTCCTTCCCTACCTCCCTTCTTTCCTCACTCCCTTTCTTTTTCTTTCTCTCCTCCCTCCCCTCATTCTTTCCTTCCTCTCTTTTTACCTTCTCCTCCTCCTCCTCCTCCTTCAACTTCTCCTCCTCTCCCCCTCCCCTCTTCTCTCTTCTCTCTTTCTCTTTTTCTTCTTTTTGTGATACTAGAAATTGAACTTTTGAGTTTCCAGTTGGTAAACTGGAAACTAGTACTTGATCGATGCCATATTTTGCTTTTGTTATTTTTCAAAACAGACCTTGCTTGTTTTCTGGACCTTTCCTGAACCACAGTCTCCATTAATCCTTCCCAAGTAGTTGAGGTGACAGGTGCTTATACCAACCTACCTAGGTTTTTCTGTTGAGATGAAATCTCAGGAGCTATTTTGTCTGGACTGGCCTAGAACTGTGATCCTTGTGATTCCAGCATCCCATATTGCTTGGAGGCCAGATGTGTTCTACACCACCCAGGACTCCTTCTCCTCAGTAGCTTAGATCACAGGCATGAGCCATCAGAGGCTGGCTATTTTATTTATTTAAGACAAATTACTAGAAGATTAAGCTAAATAATGATACTGAGGATCAGGAAACATATCTACTTGCAAGTAAATATTTTCACATAAACTAAAATGATAAGCTTGGTTACTTTTCTTTTACTCTTAGAAGAGATGAAAAACTATTCATAGTGCTTCTGTCAAACAGATGTAATTATGGGAAAATATGGGTGAGGTAAAAGATCTTTATTGTATGTGGGGAAGAAAAGCAGAATACACTGTTAAAAATCAAATCATTGAACCAGAAAATGAGTTTGTGCAAAATACTCAGGATGCAGAAGCAATCACTTGGAAGATAGAAAATTAGCACAACAATTCTGAATGACATGACTCAAGACAAGTAAAGATAGATGTTCCCAAATTGCAATAGTTGAACTTTGGTTATTTTTTGGCTTCATGATGATACAAAAACAATGTACACGCAGTGAAAATTAATTTTAATGTTCAAAATTAGTCTTTTCCTGGGTTGCCTGAAATGGTATGTTACTTTCTTATGTTTCTGGGTATTGGCAACAAGTCACATTCAATCACAAAGAAAGTGACGGCTATTCTACAATACAATGTATAACTTAAATTTGACGTTCAGTAGGTTAGAGGAACTAAATGTCCCTTTTTGGGGCAGTATTGAGGTTTCAACTCAGGGTCTCATGCTTGCTAGGTAAGGAAAGTACCACTTGGGCCACACTTTCAGCTGTTTTTACTTAGTTATTTTTCAGATAGATTTCTCTTGCTTTTGTCTAGGGTTGGCTTCAGACTGCAATACCTCTACTACTACTTTCTGAGTAGCTTGGTTTACAGATGTGTGCCACCAGGTCTGGATGATTTTAGAGATAGGATCTTACTAACTTTTGTGCCAGGTTGACCTCATACAGCAATCCCTTCCTATCTCTAGCTCCCTATTAGCTGGGATTAAGACATAAGCAATCAACCTGGCCTCAAATGCATTTCTTTGTACTGGTTCTTGGTCTGGACTCACAGCCTGGGAAGAGTTCCTTAGCTTTCTTTTTCTTTTAAGTCTAACATGTCATATTGGGGGGGGCACAATCTCATTTCCATCTCTTCTCTCACTTGCTAGGTCTGATCATATGGCACACATTTCTGTGGCTGGGACTAGTTTAGAGTTTCCTTATAAGACCTCCAAATATTTAAGCTGCTATTGACAGAGGGTTCCAACAGTAGTCTGAAGCAGGACTTCAAATGTGTATAGCCACAGGTGGTGATGAAGTGAGACAGAACTTGACACACAGATGGGAAATAGGTGCTGGTCTAGAAAGTGGGGTTTCCAGGTCCAAGTTATGTGCTATTTAAATGTGACTGGTCTACTGGTTTACTGGTTGGTGACTCATGCCTGTAATCCCAGCTACTCAGAAGGCTGAGATCTAAGGACTTTGGTCTGAAGGCAGAGTGTGCAGGAAAGTCTGTGAAACTCTTACTTCCAATGAATCATTAAAAAATCTGGAAGTAGACTTATGGTTCAAGTGGCAGAGTGCCAGTCTTGAGTGAGAAACTGAAGACCCTGAGTTCTAGTTTTAGCACAAATTTTAGTGCGCGCGTGCACACACACACACACATGTGTATACATGCGTATGACACATGCACACACGAAGTGTTTTTGTGCATGTGCATTGTTTATTCCTAAGGATACTTTTCTTTTTTAATTTTTAGCATTTTTATTAGCCTAGATTAATTTCACAGAGGGGAATTTCATTGTTAGATTTCCATTAGAATTACAGTATATCTAAGGATACTTTTCTTACTGAGACCAAATAGTATTCACTATCATCAGTCTCATCAACATTTACTTTAACACAATGTGTGGCAGAAGTGAGTTGCAACAGAAGATAACAGATCCATGTAAGCAGTAGGACTCACCCACAAATACTAGTCAATTATATAAATACAAAGCATTACAGCCAGACCTTTTCATTTGCCACTATTTGCAGATACCATGAGGCTCGCTTTAATAAATATACTCATTCAGAGACTACTATGCGTCTAATTATCTTGCAGTGAAGAATAGTGGGTAAAATGATTGTTAATTCATGTGGAAGAGTAGATTTGCAACAATGTTTAGAGATTTTTTTCAAGGATGGGTTACATAAATAGCACTAATCATTATCATTAGTGCTAAATGGTAACGCACATGCCACAACCCACAGGTCACGTGGAGCTTCTGCCCTTAGGACATTCCTGTTGAGGAGGGCTGGGGAATTAGGTATATATATGAGGGTTTTTGAGTCCTTGGGTTAAGTAATTTGTTGTTCTTTGGTACTTCCGTCGTGTCTCTAAGTCAGATAGATGTTTGGCTACCTTTGACCGCACAAGGCAACACTTTATAACATCTAAAAGATACTTACCATCTGAATGTTCAGGTTCAAACCCTCCAAACGCATCATATTCATCTGATTCGAGGAAGATAATTCTATTATCTTTGCTCAGGAGTTGTTCTGAGTTGTCCTCACGAATATCTCGATTTACTTAATATCTGCTAACACCCATGGTAATAGATCTTGCCTTGTATCACATTATCCTTGTAAACATGTGCTTTAAAAATTGCTATGACTCCCTGAAGGAAATCTATTGTTCCCTCATGAATGTTTCTACAAAACACTCAGGGGCTTCTGGCTCTTACTTTCCTATTCTCTTGAACTTGGTATCTTCCAAGGATTTTACATTGATGATTCTTCCTTATTCTTTGCCTGACATGGTCTTCTCACTGATTTCCTACAATTTGTCAAAGGAATAGCAAAGTTTTGAGAAATGGTGATAACAAAAGAAAACTAACCAACCTTTAAGAAAATGATTTGACATGTTTCTGGTTCATTTTTCTGTCTGTCAACTGCACAACGTTAAGCCTAAGTTCTCGCTTCCTGATTTTTTCCTTCTGGGTTCTCCATCTGACTCAGTGTGATGTGTAATCTCTTCCTTTGCTTCCAAATGCCATGAGCTTCTGAGTTCTATTCCCTTTGGCCTAGATATCACAAGTTTTCCATCTTCTAACATGTGGCTATCTGTAATATCTTAGCTTCAGTCCTCATTTCTTGTAGGCCAGTCCCATGAAATTTCTATTTTGTGTGGCAAACTCTCCAAGTGCTTTCACAAGTAAAAACTCCATGAGATCATAACAAAGTGTTTTCCTGAATGAAAATGCATTTCTCTAAGGAGAAGGAATTATATCCATTTTGGTATCCAATATGAAATAGTCTCCTTTCTACACTGTTGAAAAAATGTAATTAAGCAGTTTGATGTGTTTCAAGTAATAGCACCTTCTAGATCATGAAGATCCTTGGATCATTTTGCTTTGAAATTATGTTCCATTATACACTACTTACTGATTGGTGCTTCACTACAAATTTCAACTGCAAGGTTGCCATTTGAATAGCAAACTGAAAAGGCAAAAAGAATGGAGAATACTGAAGTTCAGAAATATAAAATAATTTTTGATAAGTCATCTGGTATTTGAGCTAGATGTAAAACACCATTAGGAATAAGAATTATAAGCTGGGTTCTGGTGTCTCATAACTGTAATTCTAGCTATTTAGGAAGGTATGATCTGAAGATTGAAATCCAAAGCCAGCTTGGGCTGAAAGGTCATGAAACTCTATGAACCAGGGAAAAGGAGAAATTAAACTGGAATGGATAGATGAATGAAGAGAAAAATATGGGAGGTGAGGGCACAGAGAATGCAATCAAATTCAATGTGGGTGAGGGGTGGGTTGAGAGGGATGGGTGACAATGTTGACAGAGGTGATATTGACCAAGATACATTGTATTCATAAGCTGCTTTGTTGAATGGCAATTTCTGTGTACAACTACTCAAAGATGATAAACGTAATAAAAATACTGGAGGCATTAACTCAAGTGGTAGAGTACCACGTGTGGGCAAAAGAGTACTATACCTGGTAAATGGACACTGTCCATGTGTGCACACATGCACACACACACACACAGAATAAGCATTTTAACTAAAACCAAAACTGATAAAGTCTGTTTCTCTATTTTAAACCTACAAATTACAAGTGTTCATTCCACATATACCTCATTCTTCTCTAAGTTCTGTGTCTTATTTTCTGGTGTTTGTCTTATTAACTCTTCTTTCCATTTTGTTTTGTTTTGCTTTGTTCTGTTGGTGCCAATCCTGGGTCTTTAACTCAGGATCTAGGCACCGTCACTGCGCTTTTCTGCTCAAGGCTCATATAATACCACTTGAGCCACAGCTCCACTTCCATGTTTGTTTATTTGTTTAGTGATTAATTGGAGGCACAAGTCTCATGGACTTTCCTGCACAGGCTGGCTTTAACTCATGATCCCCAGATCTCACCCTCCTGAATAAATAGGATAAGAGTTTTGAGCAATCCATGCCTGGCCTGCACCCTTAACTGTACATACCAGGAAAGATTGTGGATAGATGCCCAACAACACTTACTACAAAAGGTTTAAACCATGAAAGGAGCCTCTACCACTGAGGAGGATGTCAGGATCACAGTGTACCATCCTCAAGGTGATTGTCTTGCTGGGGACTTGTAACACGGACTGAATCCTCTCAGTAGAAAGGCCTTCACACCATTGCCTATTAGGCAGGAAGCAGAATGTAACTGACCATCTTAGAGAATCAATGGGGGCTGCTCAGGATGGAAAGACAGAGCTGAGTTAACAAGCAAAGAGCAAGAACCACTTATGATGATGAGAAGAAGATGCAAGAAGAGTGCAGCAACCCCCTCCCTCCCCCAAGAGGGATCAGATGGTAGGAAAGGTCTATGTAAGGGTGGCCAGAAGAAATGAGTAGGTCCTGTTTAACTTCATTTGCACAGGTGGCCCAGTGTGTTGAGGAAGCTCAACACACTGAAATCAGAGCCTGAGACACACTCTGTATTAATATCTCTCCTTTAACTTTTAAATATTACAGGAGGACATATTTTTATAGGGAACCCTTCAATGTTTTTCTCCAAATTTAATCCTTCATCTGTTGTCGGGTTATGCATATATGAGTTTCTGATTCTAATGAAGGAGAACTCTACAATATCTTCTCTTCTCCCCTCATCCACCTCATCCAGATTTGCTGACACCCACATGCCATTTAGGAAATCAGATTTCTCCAGACCTTCTTAGTACTATAAATGTTAAACACATTTAATTGTTCATAGAGATTTATTTGAAATTCAATTGCTGTTTTGCTCAGAAGTCTTCTATTGACCTTATCTAGCCACATGCCATTTACTTTGAAAAAATAGCTATATTTCAATGAATTTGAATCCTAAGTTATCATGATAATGCCTCTATACAAGTTTTAAAGAGCATAATTAAGAAATATTTTGTAATTGGGATCATTCAGACTGTGAAGATTTTAAGATTACCCTTGCTTGAAGCTACCATTATTATGTTTTTGTAATCATCATCAATGGTAAATTTAGTCCTGCCAAAACCAGGGTAGCTCTTGTTTTCTCTCTCTCTGAATTACATAATGAGTCTGATAATCACTGAAAATAATTACAAAGGGCTTGCAAAACCAAAGCTGTGGAAACCATCAAGGAATAAGACTTAAGACACAACATAAACATGCATACACTTTCAAATAATTCATATAATTCAGGATGCTGTGTGGTGTAGGAGAAAGCTTGGGAAACGAAGGCCTGGTTTGAATATTAACTTATTCATTAACTCATTCATTAAGTATAAGTCATATGCTGACCCTAAGAGAGGGACTAAAGCCAAGTATAATTTTCCAATAATATAATTTGGTGGCAGTAATTATCTCCTTCCAGATTCTCCCTTCCTTTAGGGGAAGCATGAAAGAACCATTGTGTATTATAGTATAATGTAATAATTAAAGTTCAATACAACAGTATGCATCTAATATTTTTAATAAGATTTTTATTGTGAAAATACTGTACAGAAGGGTTATAATTACATGAGCAAGGTAATGAGTACATTTCTTATCAAGCATTGTTGCCTTATACTTTGGTTTTCACCCATAATCCCTTCCCTCCCACCTCCTTAACTACACTCCTACCCCCTACCCCCACCCCAAATGTAAAGTTCATTTTTTGGCATAGCATCTTGTATATCTCATTATTGCAATGGGTCCACCTGTATCCCTATTTAAACAATTTGTTTTTTCCCTTCCATTCCCCAAATTATACCATGTTAAAATACAGTGAAAACAAGGGTTATACCATGGGGGGGGATATACAAACCAACAAAAAAATCACATGGTACCTAATAAAAACATTAGAAACAACAGCAAGAAAGAAAAACCACTTGTATTTCTTATTTTGCTTAACATCATCATATTTGACCTTCTGATTATCCCAGACATATAATAGTTATTGCAAATAAGGGAAATCATGGGATCTATGTTTCTTTGGGCCTGGCTTACTTCACTTAATATAATTTTTTCCAAGACTTTCCATTTCTTAACAAATAGGGCAATGTCATTCTTTCTGATGGAGACATAAAATTCCATTGTGTGTGTGTGTGTGCGTGTGTGTGTGTGTGTGTATGATTGCACATATATCTTGTCAAATGCTATTATTGCGTTATTGAGATAACCATGTGGTTCATATCCTTGATCTTGTTGATGTGATGAATTATATTAATTGGTTTGCATCTATTCAACCAGTTTTGCATCCCTGAAATGAATCCTGTTCGATCGTGGTATATAAGTTTTTGGATGAATTTTTTTAGGGAGATTGGCCAAAATTTTGTTGAGAAGTTTTGCATTGACGTTCATCAAAGAAATGGGTCTATAGTTCTCTTCCTCTGATGAGTCCCTGCCTGGTTTTGGGATGAGGGTTATGATGGATTCATAGAAAGAGTTCATGAGTGAAATTTCTCTTTCAATTTCATTCAACAGTTGAAAGAGTATTGGTGTGAGTTCTGCTTTGAAGGGCTTTGTAGTATTCAGCTGTAAATCCATCAGTTTCTGGGCTTTTCTTAGATAGGAGGTCTCTTATTGCTATTTCAGTACTTGATATGGGCCTGTTAAATTGGTTTAAACTCACCTTGCTTTAGTTTCGGCATGTGGATATTTGCTAGGGAATTGTCCATTTCTTCCAGATTCTCAAACTTATTAGCATAAGTCTACTGGATCGGGTTTATCTTGCTGCTCTTTTTCAAGGAGGTTCAGATGTCTCATTAAATTGTTGGTTTCAGATCTCTGCAATTTGTTGATGTAGGAACTCAGACCTATAAACTTACCTCTGAGTACTGCCTTTGCTGTGTCCCAGAGGAGCTGGTAATTTGTGTGTTCATTTTTGTTGAATATCATGAACATTTGAATTTCCTTTCTAATCTCTTCCTTGACCCACTGGAGATTCAACAGTGTGTTGTTCAGCCTCCATGTGATACAGGACTTTCTTTGGTGGCTTTTGGTGTTGAATTCTAATTTTATTCCCTTGTGGACTGAGAGAATGTAGGGCATACCTTCAATGTTTCTGAATTTGGACAAGTTTGCTTTGTGACCTAAAATGTGGTTTATTTTTGGAAAATGTTCCCTGTGCTGCTGAGAAAAACGTGTATTCTGATGCTGCTGGGTGAAATATTTGGTAGATGTCTGTTAAATCTAGTTGTTCTATGCAGTTGTTTAGATCTGGGGTTTCTCTGTTGAGTATTTGTTGAGTTGATCTACCTAGTAGGGATAGTGGTGTGTTAAAGTCCCCAACAATTAATGTTTGGATCTATGTGAGATTTGAGAGAAAGTAGTGTTTCTTGGATAAATTTGGGTGCTCCTTGCTTGGTGAATAGATATTTAGAATTGTAATATCCTCCTAAAAGAGAGATCCCTTAATTAGTATGTAGCAAACTTCTTTATCTCTTCTCACTAATTTTAGTTTGAAGTCTATTTTATCTGATATTAGGATTGCAACTCCTGCCTGTTTATGGGGGTCATTTGCTTGGTAGATTTTATTTCAGCCTTTTACTTTCAAAATATATATTTTTTTATGGGCAAGGTATGTCTCTTGAAGGCAGAAGATAGAAGGATCTTGTTTTTTAAATCCAACTACACAGTCTATGTTGTTTAATTGGAGAGTTACATCCATTAATGTTGAGAGTTAGGACTGAGAGGTATTTGGTAGATTCTGCCATGTTTTCATACCTTCTTGGGGGCTTTGAGAACTGGATTCTTCCTGTGGTTCTTGGATTCTCAGTTTGGGTGCGGTTTCTTGGCCTTTATTGTGTTCTTGTTGGTTTTCTGTGTGTAGGACATCTTTAAGTAACTTTTGTAGGCCTGGTTTGGTGGAGATATATTGTTTCAGTTTTTCTTTGCAATGGAAGGTTTTATTTGACCTTCAGTTATGAAGGAGAGTTTAGCTGGGTAGAATATTCTTTGTTGATAGTTGTTTGTTTTTAGGGCATGATATACAACATTCTAGGCTCTTCTTGCTTTAATTATCTCTGCTGAAAAATCTGAGGTCATTCTAATTGTTTTCCCTTTAGAGGTGATTGATCTTTTCTCCTTGACAATGTTAAGGATCCTTTCCTTGGTCTGAATTGATCCTGTGCAGATTATAATGTGACCGTGGGATGTCCTGTTATGGTCTGGTCTATTTGGGGTTCTAAAATCTTCTTGTATCTGAATAGGCTTATCTTTTCACACATTTGGGAAGTTCTTTGCTAGGATCCTGTTAAATAAATTTCCTAGACCATTAACTTTTGTCTCTAGGTGTTCTTCTACACCCATTATCCTCAGATTAGGCCTTCTGATGGTGTCTTCCAAATGTTGAAGAGATCTATCACATTTCTTGGATTTGTCTTGGATTGTTGTATGTTCTTTCTCTATAATACCTATGCTGTTTTCAGTCCCTGAGATTTGATCTTTTGCATGGTCTAACCTACTGTTAAGACTTTCTACTTTGTTTTTTATTTCCTTTCCTTCTAATTGGTCTGTTTTGATGGCTTCAAATTCTTTGTTGGAACTTTATTTTAGATCTTGCATGAACTTCTTTACTTCCTTAATTTGGTGTTCAGTGTTTATTCTCAAATCACTTAGTTGATTGGTTATGGTTTCCTTGGACTCCCTTTCCTTCTGACAGACTCCATTCAGCATTGCCTTTGTGGTATCCCTGGATTCCTTTAACTGTCTGTTTATAGATACCATGACTGCCTCTATGGATCTTTGTCTATTCTCATCCTGCTCACGGAATTCCTGTATTACTTTTTGATGAGCTTCTTCAGGCTCACACAATTCTTGTATTTCCCTTTAACTGTTCTCAGCCCGCTCACTCAATACCTGACTTTCTCTTTGACTGTTCTCAGCCTGCTCACACAATTCCTGTATTAATCTTTGAGCAGCTTCCTCATGCTCACGAGATTCCTGTATTAATTTTTGGTTAGCCTCATAATACTCATGAAGTTCCTGTCTTAATCTTTGGTTTGCCTCACCTTGCTCCCTATCATGCTCACACTGAGTCCTTTACAGGTTTTCAATTTTTCACTCACTATGTTTACCAGTAGTGTTTGAGAGCTTTTTGGGAACTCTCTTCTGGATTATTCATTAACTTTTCTGTCACTTGATTATCCTGAGTGGGAGTTGAGATACCCTGACTTGCCATTTTTCTTGTATTTCTCTGGCTTTTTCTGCCCATTTGGTATGAGAGTAGCACCAATTTTGTGGTAAAACACTATTTTAAGGTAAGCATCAACTAGAGTCCTGTAGTTGCACAGTCAAAATGGCTGCAGATACAATCTTGTTCAACAGATACAATCTATTCAACATCAAACAAGTATCAATTAATGAGCTAATAACATCAAAGAGGGATTCAGCAAACCAGAAATTATTAGGTTTAGGGAGAATTGTGGGGAAAGATAGGATTAGAGGATGTGGAGAGGTATAAGGAGAATGAATTCAACCAAGTCTTAATCTCAGAGAGGGAAATGGATAGGACAGCATGATAGGAGAGAAATAAAAAAAAAGAAAAATGGAAAAAGAAAATATTAATTTTAAAATTGAAATACTTAAAAATTATGTAAGATAATGAAATGATATTGAGAGAAGGAAAGGATAGGATGAGATGAGGAGAGAGATAAAAATGAAAAATTTAAAATAGTCTTAAAATTGGAGTACTTGAAAATTATATAGGTATAAAAAGATAATACTACTGTTAAAGAAGTTAAGCCTAAGAGGTTATGAATTGAGAAATAAATTTCTGGATTAAGTATTTACACAATGAGTGATAAGGTCTAATAATCAACGATGGACATATATCTGGGGATGAGAAGAATAGCAATTAAGTCATGAAAAGAAGAAAGAGAGAAATAAGGGGGCAAAAAGGACCAGAAAGTAAAAAGAGATTTTTTTTTTAAATTTTATTTTATTTTATTTGTCAACATACTGTACAGAGGGGTTACAATTGCATGGGCAGGATAATACGTACATTTCTTACCAAGCATTGCAGCCTCCTCCTTTGTTTACCCTTCCCATCCCTTCCCAGCCTCCCCCCTCCCCCCATCCCAATCCTTCTCCTTCCCCCCTCCCTCCCACCCCCTTCCCCCCCAACCTCCCTCCCCCCGCACCGACGTTGTAAAGCTCGTTTTGGACATGACAACTTGTACTTCTCATTGTTGCATCAGATCCACCTGTATCCTTAACAACTGGTTTTTCCCCATCTCCTCCACAAGTTATACTGACATCAAATATAGTGAAAGCAGGGGTTATACTGTGGGGGAGGGACATACAAAGCAACAAAGAGATAATCTTATAATGCGTTAGAAACACATGTATGAAAGAAAAAACATTAAAATACATATCTAAGGGTTCATTTTCCTGACATCACATTATCTGACCTTTTCCACTTGACTCGTACATATACTAGATATTGCAAATAAGGGAAACCATGGGACCTATGTTTCTTTGGGCCTGGCTTACTTCACTTAATATAATTTTTTCCAAGTTTTTCCATTTCCTAACAAATGGGGCAATGTCATTCTTTCTGATGGAGGATATGGAACCAACCCAGATGCCCCTCAGTAGATGAATGGATCAAGAAAATGTGGTATATATACACAATGGAATTCTATGCCTCCATCAAAAAGAGATTTTTTTAAAAAGCACACATGCATACATACACACCAAAAATAAAAATTATGAAAGAAAACAAATAATAGACAACAATTTTTTTTAAAAAAGGTTAAAAAATGAGTTCTTTGATTTCTTTTTTCCGGGGTGGGAAGATCTTGTATCTCCCCTGTGTTGGTAACCAGTCTCTTGGTGGAGTCTTTGGTATACTTGTGGTGTTTGGTTTTCCTGTGGCTTTATTGGTTTCTTAACTCAGTTTGTTTGAGTAGCCAGAAAAATGCTGTGCCTTACCCAGGACTTTGTGATCATCCTCCCAGGCTAGTTCAGTGGGAGGGAGATCTGCTTTGAGTATCACAAAAGAGAGAGATGGCTGTTTCCTCTAGCTTGGAGTTGCTGTGATGAGGCTAGGTTCTGGGTAGGGTTGAGGCCTTTCGGCAAACAGTAGCATTTCCCTGAGGAGCTAGCTCCTGAGACACTCACAGAGCCCAGCCTGGAGCCATTCTCAGGGTTTATTTTTGCTGAATTTCAATTGTTTGTCCAGGCTGCAGTGAGGAGGGGGCAGCCTCTGGCTGTTTACCCAATGAAGAATGTTACTCCTCCAGGGGCGGAGTGTCACTTTCCCCTGGGTGGAACTGCGCCTGGCAGGTCAGGTCAGGTTCCTCTCACCTGCTGAATGGCCCCTATTTTTTTCTGCCAAGGCCTGAGTTAGAGCTAGCTGCTCAGCTGGGCCTTTGTCAGGATCAAAGATGGAGATCTTCTCCAGTGGTAGGGGAGGGGCTGCCTTCCCACCGCTGCTCAGTGAGGGGTGAGGATGTCAGGTTTATACTTATGCCAGACTCTTGGTTCCTGAGCCGTTCCTGGTCTGTGATCAGTAGGATGGAGATTTCTGCTCCTTGTCAGTTCTTGCTGGTGTTGAGTAGAATCCATTCGCACACTGTGTCTGGTGCCTTTGTCCCAGACTCTCTCTGTTGATATGGTGGACATGACAGCTGCCACCGGCACCTCTGCCATAGCTGTGGCTACCTGCAAGTGCTCAGATCTGTCTCCTTGACCAAGCTGCCTCGATTTTCCCTTTCTGGCCAAACTCTCCGTACTGTGATGGTACACTTGGTGTGATTCTCTAGCCTAGGATTGTTCACTGGAACACTAAACCTGCTTTCTATGCAAGAGCTTATTTAGCCTCCAGCTTCTCCTCTGCCATCTTCCTCCAAACACCTCAACTTCCAGCATCAAAAGTCTCCTGGTCTTTATCCTTTCATGATTTTTTCCTGCTCTTTGTAGTTTGCAAGTCATTCAATTATCATATGCTCTTCATCTCCACTCAGTCACAGTGATCACAGTATCTTCCTCCTCAGCTCATTCAGACAATCTTCTCTGCTGCTTCCCAGACCAATAAAACATGTGGGCTGCTCACCCAGCCAGAGGAGAGGTTCTAGTCACATCCAGTATTCTTAGGAGTATGTAATGAGATGCCCTAGTAGGTGAGATTATGCTGGTAGAAATGTTTTCCAAACCCTAAAGTCATTACTATAATATTTGTAGTTTGTGCCAATAATGAGAAACATTTTACTATGGATCTGGACCTGGGTTCCATTAGAAATAGAACTTCTGTTGGCACAATGTACTAAACTTACTTGAATAGCACTCAGAGCATTGGCCATACTTAGCAAACAGTATGTAACATTGAAAGGGCCTGGACATGTGTGAGTTGAACAACTGCAATTGGCAAATTAAGGTATTGCCAAAAAGTACCACCCAGGTTTAAAGACCAGGAAGACAGAGTTCTAGGACTTTTTAAAGAGGAATGAATCATAAAATCCTTAAAACCTCAGCAGACATTTCAAAAAAGGTATACAAGTTAGAGGATGGTTTGAAGACAAATAAAGTGAATGAAAAAGTTAGCCATTGAAATAGAGTGGAATAGGTTTTCTTTGAAGAATTGTGTGCATTTATCAGAAGAATAAATTAGAATTTTGGCTCACCAGTTATCTTTTCATAATCCAATAAGTAGTAAATTCTAAGTCAATGAACTTCCTATCTTATCCCTGCTCTGGGGATTGGATGACAAAAACTCACAGTAGTATTAGGCATATATTAGATTCTTAACAAACTTTAGCGTTCCTTTGACTTTATTTTTCATCTCTTAGTTGCAATTGGGCTTTTGAACTTTTGTTTGCACTCTATGACTGTCTTCCTACACACATTATGTTTTTCTTTAATTTAATTTTATGTTGTTGTTGTTGGAAATGTAGCTTAACTCAGGGTCTAGGCTCTGTCCCTCAGCTCTTCAGCTCAAGGACAATGCTCTACCACAGTGCTACGTCTGGTTTTTTGGTGGTTTATTGGAGATGAGAGTCTCATGGTCTTTCCTACCGGGGCTGGCTTTTTTGAACTGTGATCCTCAGAACTCAGCCTTCAACATAGCTAGGATTATAGGTGTGAACCATCAGCACCCGGCTAATTTAATTTAATTTTATTGTAAAGGTGATGTATAGAGGTATGTATGTATGCATAACTAAAGTAATGTGTACATTTATTGTCAACATTGTTACCTTCTTCCTCGTTTTTCTCCCACTTTCCCTCCTCCCGTGACTCCTCTCTTCCCTAACCTATATTAAGTTCATTTCCAACATAGTGTTATGTGAGCATCACTTTTGCATTGGTTCACCCTTTGTCCTTTGTCTCATCATTTTTTCCCCTTCCCTTCCCCAAATCAGATAAATAAAAGTGTATACAAGACACAGGGTACCAAACCAAACCAAACAAAACAAAACAGTGACAACAGGAGATAAACCAAAGAGGGGAAAATAACAGAAAAAAGAATGTCACATACTACATTAAAAATGTTTTATATTAGTATTATCTGTTCTACATCTTCTATGTTAGTATTATCGGTTTTTAGCATCACCTAAGCATGGAAGATATTGTCCTCAGAGCTTGTTTGGCAATAAAAACAGATAATAAGCTCATGTTTAGTTTAAGTGCAGACCACAAATTCTTTCCTCAATCAGTGCAAAATTGCTTCTTCATTTAAATCAATGCTCTTTAAATGACCTGAATTTTATCAGTGCCATCCAGGACAGAAGGCTCATCATCAGTCAAGTATGCTCAACTATCCATTGGCTGTCATTCATTTATTGTAAGAAATGAGTTATTTCTGAGTGTTGATGATTCCAGACTTGGGTTCATTTTGTTAAGTAGTTCAGGACACGGAGTGTCTGCATGCATTTCCTTCTGCTAAATAAAAGGTGACCTTTCTTTTAATCTCCTTCTGTGGTTTCTCATTAGAGTACAGATGATAAAATAAAGCCAGTCTTCTCCTACTTTGATTCAGCTGTATCTTGCTGTGTTTGTTCCAGTACTTTGCAATACATGCTCAAAAATGTTTTTTTTTTCAGTGTATATTAAGAAGAATGGTAGCAATTTAAAAAACAACTTTCAAATATTGGGGAACATCTTTTAAAATGCACAAATGCTACTGTGTTATTCGAACAAAACATTAATTCTGTATTCCTTTCCAGGCATATTCTGACCTTATTTTATCATGTGGGACATCACTACTCAACTGACTAAAGGAGCCCCAGGGGTATGATGGGAACACAGCCCCACCCAGATCCATTAAGAGCAGCTGCAATGCCTGTCCTGTTACATCTTTCTTCTGCCCAGAAGTGTCACCAGTCTGGCTGTCATGAATCTAGTTCCCTTCTTCAAAGGCTGGACTTTTGTTTCACCTAACTCCATACTAGAAATCTTCTTGGAAAAAGCCCACCTCTTCTGCTGACTTCTGTTTTTTTGTTTTTTTGGTTATGGAGCTTGAACTCTGAGTCTGGGCACTGTCCCTCAGCTCTTCAGCTCAAGGCTAGTGCTCTACCACTTGAGCTACAGTGCCAATTCTGGTTTTCTGTTGGTTTATTGGAGATAAGAGGTTCTCGGATTTTCCTGCCACAGCTGAGTTTGAACTGTGATCCGCAGATCTCAGCCTCCTGAGTAGCTAGGGTTACTAGTGTGAGCCACTGGCGCCCAGCTCTTCTGCTGACTTCTTATAACCAACTCCTTGTCCATATTCCTTCCAATGCCATCTTGTATCTGGTCTTAAAATTCATAGCTGAAGCCTAACTTAGGAAGTCCTTTCTGGTTGAATGGAATATTGCCTACACTTAGGTTGAAAAATAAAAATCATGAAGAAAAAAAATCACAAATATGAATCTTAAACTCAGCTGGGCGCCTGTGGCTCACACTTATAATTCTAGTTACTCAGGAGGCTGAGATCTGATGATTGCAGTTCAAAGCCAGCCTAGGTAGGAAAGTCCAATAGACTCATCTCCAGTTAACCACCAAAACCCAGAAGTGGCTCAAATGGTAGAGCACTAGCTTTGTGTAGAAAAGTTTAGAGACAGTGTCAAGGCCCAGTCGATGAGCACACACACCTACAAAAATTTTAAAAAATCACCGATTTTTTAAGTCCTTTCTAAGATTTACCAAATCAATTTTGAGGACATATATTGACCATCTATAAGTTTAGGAAATATAAAGGAATGCTTATATATAAATCTATCTACAACGTTTCTGCCACAGTCCCTACAGTCCCAAATCTGGGAGAGACAGGTCACAATTCTGATTGTGCATTTGATATCTGCAGGGAGCTTGGAAAGTAATTAACTTCCCTAAATTTACTTATTCAAAGATGGGAAGAGCAGCAAATTAGACTCCTTATTGTTTTGGAGCTAAAATATGATAAAATATATGAACAAGCTGACACTAAAGGTCTAATAGATCCCTCTGTTTCCTTTTTTGATAAAAAAAATTGCTGTACTGAAGTGTGGCGAAATATTGAATGCTGCTCATCTCTCCTGGCTATGTAGGCTTACAAAGGCAATCTTGAATTCCAGAGACTTAATCATGACCAGGGCTCCTTGCAGACATGTGAGACATAGAAATGTTTCCTGATGTGCCATGGAGGTAATTTGTGTCAATTAGGGTAATCTAGTTTTACAAAGGCAACTCACCAAGACTCATTCCACAGGAGGGTACAACAGGGACACCTGCTCCATAAATAATAAGAGGTTTGCTTGGTACTATTGCCCAGAAACCTGAGACTAAACAAATCCAATTGCAGGGCAGAACTGAGCAGAGAACGTACCAATTATAATTTTGGTGGCAACTTCCTGGGATCAGGATCAGCGAAAGCTTGAATTGTTTGGTGAATGAATTACTGATCTCACAACAGCTCCCTGAGCAGCTGTGTATCAGGATGGACATATGGACTGAAGGGTGTGTGTCCTAGAACTAGAAAGATAAGAATATATCTTCCATTACTACCCAGCTTGACTCCTCAGAGGATCTATAGAAGTCAGGACTTGCTTGATACAGTTGGTTTCTAGGATCTATGGAAGTCAGGACTTGCTTGACACAGTTGGTTTCTAGGATCTATGGAAGTCAGGACTTGCTTGACACAGTTGGTTTGTAAGATGACTGTAGATAAGCTTTGGAAGTCTACTATGGCAGAGTAGGACTATATAGCCCTGAAAATGGAAGACGTACATTCTGGTGAGGTGAGCAGAGGCCTAATGTGAATTCCAGCATGGGCTGGTAAGTTTTTGCATACTTGACCACAATGTTCAGCCAGGATTTGTGTTGGTCAATTCCAGATGTTCCAGACTGACCTAGGGTCTGCATAGCTTGTATAGACTCTTGAAAGCAATTCCAGGAACTTGTCTCCATGCAGGCCCCAGCCTCGCTTCAATGAGTGGATCTCTGTGTCTTGTTCCAAATCCCATGGCTTCATGGTAATACTGTGAATTTAGATAATCATTTGAATTTCAGTATCCTCCACTGTTTGGGGTTCAAGGCTGTTTGGATCATTCAAATGTATAGTATAACCGGTGTATGGACAAGCCTTGTTATTAATACCACTTCTAATTTCCTTCCTTGGTCAGAGATCCTTTGGGTATTTCATTTTGTGTTGATATCTTTTAATTTGTGAATTTACATAATAAACACCTGTTACAGTTTATTTTTCTTCTCCAATAGCCAAATGTGTCAATGTCTTTCAAAATGTAATCCCAATTGTGGACAGACATAAATGCAAATGTTTCTCTAGTACCTACAGGACTTGTGGATTAGAGGATGGAAAAATCACTGAAATGAAAAAAAATAAGTGAACATCCTTAGAGTGTGGGAGCTCTGAAAATAAGGCAGAGACTCTTAGGGTATAGAAAAACTCAGAACAAAGCCAGGGTAGACTCAGGAGAACAGAACAAGAGATTCTGAAGTGGCAACAAATCAAAGAAGCTTCCTTATTTAACATCTCCAGGAGACTGTAGTGTGGCTGTAAATATGTCAGATTTGCCTTTTGTGCTTACAGAACTGAGAGAATCTGGAGAGACAGTGATGATAGGTGGTATGTAGTGTTTGTGGTCCACAGATGCCCCTCCTCAGTCATTAGGATGGAAGGACTCTTTCTTCAGGTCAAGGGAGGGTTGGTTGCTGGCAACAGACAGCTCACAGGTGAGTTCCTCTCGAACAGTTGCCTTGGATAAGGAGAATAGTTCAGGGGTTAGCTAGCATCTCACAGCTGGTGGGTGCAGCTCATAACAATTCCATCTTCAGAGAAACCACAAGGTTTGGTTAAGGTCTCTGTTGCAAATGAATTACGGTTCCATTATTGTCTCTCTTCCCTCTCCTGCCCTGCTTTTTCTTTCCTTCCTTCCTTCCTTCCTTCCTTCCTTCCTTCCTTCCTTCCTTCCTTCCTTCCTTCCTTCCTTCCTTCTTTCCTGCCTTCTTCTCATGTTTTTCTTTCTCTCATTCTTTTTTGATTCATTGGGATATTTCACAATAAAATTCTATATTTTTATAAAATACATCAACCTGTTCATTGGTACATAATACTAATCTCATAAATACACCTTGCAATAAATAAAAGTTGATAATTTTTAATAGTCATGCACTTGTGTAATTCTCATCATTATCTATTTCATAACACATACCTGTAGACATTCTCCATCTTTCACACTCACCACACCCCTTGTTCACCATTCAACCTTTTGGAGTTGGACTAGTACTTGTACAACATGGATGAAACTTGCCAATCTGCTGGCTGTTATAAGACAAACACAATAGGCTGTATTGTAGATTTTTGGTATCTGATCATCTGTAATCTCCAGGAGGCACTACTGAGGAAAAAAAAATCACAAATGCTGAGAATGCATAAAGCAAATGCTTGAATCATTTACCTATAAGGCCAACTCATGTTAAAGACATGTCACCTTTCAAATAATCCCGTTTTTACTTTATACTTAACCTAAAGATATTAACTTATACCTGGCTTTCTGGACAATATTTGTTTTTTTGGAAGGAAGATTTTCACAAAATTAAGGTCAAGGAAACCCTCAGCCAATCACACAATGATTTAAGCATGTCATCAGTGGTGTAATGTTCATAGCCTCTCATCATCAAGTGAACTGTGGAATGTTGGTACAAGAATTTTGTTTGTAACCATTCTTGGTCCAAATGATGTATAATACAATTAAGGCTAAAGCAGGCTTACTGTAAAAGGTACAATTTTATGGAGTGTACAATATGTATGAAGTGCCCATAACAAGAAAATCCAGATACTACAGTACTAGTCCAACTAAAAAAAAATTCAGTGGTTGACTGGAGCGTGTAGAGAGGGTGAAAGATACGGAACATCTGCAGGGATCAAATAGATTACTGTATAGTCTTTCATATCTGGCTTATATTATTCAGTATATTGGCAAGTTTAATACATCTTGTAGTATGTTTTTTTCTTTGGTAGGTTGTGGGGCTTGAAAGAGTCACAGTACTACTTCTGGCTTTCTGGTGGTTTATTGGAGATGAGAATCTCATGGACTTTCCTGCCTTGGGTGTCTTTGAACCTCAGCCTCCTGAATAGCTAGGATTGCAGGTGTGAGCCATGAACACCCAGTATATATATATATATATATATATATATATATATATATATATATATATATATATATATATATATATATATATGTATGTATGTATATACTAATTGTGCCAAAGAATTTTATTATGATATTCCCATGGATGCATATTGTATACTTTAATCAATTTTATTCTTTACCATTTCTTATCCATACTCTAACCACCTTTTAAAGAACTTTAATAGGTTTTGCCATTCTCTTTTCATACTTGTGTATAAAAGACTTCAATCATATTCACTGTTCTTGACTTTCTCTTTTTACCCACCCTGCCTCTCACCTTTTTTCATCTACAAACAGGAACTGTTTTATACTAGAACACATAGTATTTGTCTTCCTCAATCTGACTCATTTCACTTAACATGAAGATCTCCAGTTTTATTCACTCTTCAACAAATGACACAACTTTACTCTTCATTATGGCTTGATAATAGGTCATTGTGTACATATAATACATTCTTTATCTATTCCTTAGTTCTTAAGCAGCTACACGGATTCTCTAACTTATCTTTTGTAAATAATGTTGCTATAAACATGGCTGTGCAGGCATCTGGGTTGTATTCTGACTTGCATTGTTTTGGCTACATGCATTTTATTTTATAATTTTTGTTTTTTTTGTGGTTATTGGGGCTTGGACTCAAGCTTTCTGCTCTCTCTAGCTCAGCTTTTTCACTCAGGGATGGTGGGTTATCATTGAGTCATGCTTCTATTTCCAGTCTTTTGATGTTCCACTGGAAATAAGAGTTTTCTCAACCTGGCATTACATCTCAATTTCAGTTCTACCTGAGTAGCTAGGGTTAAAAGCATGAAACACTGGCACCTAACTCATTGTTTTATTGGAGGGTATATCTCATTCCATTTCGAGCTAACCCTTAGTTTTATCCAGTTCTGATGGCTCCATTTCTACAGGTATGTTTCCCAAGTGTACTCATCATAAATCTCCTGTACTGAAACCATTGTCTCCGGTGATCTCACAGACGTTTTGGAAGGGCAGGTACAGGATGGTAATTGGGTAATATTAGAACTTGTATATGATCACAGGTGTCCCAGGCAGGGCTCTGAGGGCTGGCATTCTTCTCCAAGGAGATATAGACATGTGGAAACTCCTGGTTTGAATTGTAGACTTTCTACTCTCTGTTTTACTCAAACATATTATCTTATTTTATAAAAGAAAAATTTCAGTCTCAGGGGTTAAAGTACAGGCAAGTTAATATTTGTGTCTGGGCCAAATCACATATCTATTTATGCTTTTTCAGTAAGAGTAAGATAATGCAGATTCTGAAGTGATCATTTTTCATGTATCATACAGCATGCCATTAGGTTTGTTCAAAGCTGTAAAATCTTAACTATTGTATATTATGTATGAATGTGCAAAATGTAATAGATTTATACTTATTTATTTGAAGAAAAATCCAGTTAGCACGTTTAGCATACATTATATGATTCAGATGTTTGTTGCTTGTCATTTTTGGACATTTTTTCATTTATTTTGTTAAATAATAGAGTAAGCTTTATGCACTGGACTTCTAAAGGAAACAGGATAAGGGAGAGAGCAGGATTTGTTCAAGAGCTTACTGATATTGAATATTTTTGCATTTATATATTTAAATTAAAATCTGATTAGCTATTTCAAGCTTTACCAGGCATTAGGTGCTCCTAATCACAGCCAGTGTGAGATGAAGGATACTGTAATCAGCTGGTCTCTGTTCTCATCTCATAGAAAAAGAAACATCATCTCACAGAAGGGGATGGAGAAATCCAAGTTGTGGGTGAATTTGACACACAGCTCTATGTGAGATCAGTACCTGAACACTCTCAGCCCCCAAATTCTGTTTTTGCCATAAGCTGTCTAGTGTGCATAGTCTAGTGTGGCTTACTATATTCATTTAAGTGTAAATTTCAACTACGACATCTGTGAATGGGAGACAAAGGTGGAAAATAAAAAGAACAAAGTACTTTCCATTCAGTATGACCACATCCAGGGAAGAGGGGACAAAAAGCATGCAGAAGAATATGTTTTACCTTCTCCTTACTTATAAGTATCAAACCCTAGGGGCCAAAGTTAAGTTTTCTCTTAGTGAGGACCAGCCCAGAGCAAGTCATGGGAAGACTTAAAACTAACCGAATCCTTACCCAGGGCAATCTCGGTCATCTTTGTCCTTTGGCTTTATATGGAGGAAGGGAAACTAAGAGGAGTCCTGTGTAGGTATTATAATGATTGCAGAAATGAAAGCAAATTCTTGTTCTGAAGCAGAGTGTGGATTTTAATTTCAGCAATAACTAATCTTCCATATTGATGATAATACTGCCATTTGTGCTGTTATGAAAGATTTAAAAGCAAAATCTCAAAATAGCTTTTCGTAAATCAATTTGACCTTGCCCTGAAACCAAAACAATATTTAATTCACTTCTAGCAGAGGTATAATAGGTTGAAAAAGCAAAATATCTCCCACAGTCAATGCAAACAAGATAAATCACAAATAAAGTGGTTCATATTTTTCTATTAAAAGTAATTTTATGAGAGCACTTTCTTTCATTGAATTTAAATAAATCATTATAAACCTAATATGTGCCTACTCCTGCGTCACTATGCAATGACAACCACAATGAATGCTTCCAAGTGTTTTATGTAAACTTTTCTTTTTGCATGGATTTTTTTTAAAAAGACATTTTAAATTCTGTCAACCAGTTAGAGGACAAGTCTGGTCCCTTGTAATGTTCCCAAATAAAATTCTTTGGAATTCTTGATTCTTTGGAAATCAGGGGTAGCTGTCTCACTCATGAACTGTTCCGGAGCAAGTGGAATTTGCACAGTCCTGGGAGGATTCAGTATTGTCATAGTGTATTGAAAAGCAAGGGTTGTTTGTTTGTTGGTCTGTATTGGTTGAGATTGAACCCAAGTTCTCATATAAGCCAGACAAGTGCTCTACCATTTGAACCATGCCCATAACTCTTTGTTTCAGTTTGTTCCTGTGATAGGGTCTCCCTACCTTTGCCTCAGCAGTCCTCACTTCTCGATTTTCTTACCTTGACCTCTCAAGTAATTGAGATACCAAGATACTGCCCTTTCTGGCAAGAAGATATTTTATAACACATGTTTTGTCATGGTCAGGTGGTGATGGTGGTTCATGCCTTTAACACTTCTTACTCAGGAGATAGAGATCTGGGAATAATGGTTCAAAGCCAGCTTTATCTCCAACTCACTAGCAAAAAGCTGGAACTAGAGTGGCTCAAAAAGTAGAGCATCATCAGCCTTGAGCTTTTAAATGTTATGTGAGAGTATGAGGATCTGAGTTGGAACCTTGAACAAAAGAACAACCTACAGGTTGAGTGTCCAGGCCCTAGTATGGACACACACACACACACACACACACACACACTATCAATTAATAAAACTTTGGTATGACTGTATTTATTCAGAAATTCAGGAATAAGGAAGAGAGAGATGCTCATTGGTTGTTTTCTGATGTTTTTCCTAAGGCTCCTGACTTATCAGAGTGTGAGAGGCTGCAGTAGCGCCTCTCTTTGTCCATTCCAGGCTCTCTGCAAGAATGTGGGGAAAAAATCAGAGGTTAAACTGCCTGTCCAAGACCTCATGACTACTAGATGGCCATAACACACTTTTTTCTGAGAGTTCTTTTCTCCTGTTTTTGGAAGGAATGCATAGTTTTATTTTTTTTCCTATTTGATTTTCAGGTCCAAGAATAAACATGATGGTACCATAATCATTGCAGTTGCAAGAATTAGACTTTTCTGAGTAACAGATGTTTGTTTGAATTTTGTCATTCATCAATATTTTCAATAAGATAAGGATTTCTTCTTGGCTGAAATGTGAATTTTATAAACCAGGCAATTTTGTGTGAGGCTACAAAGTGAACAGTTATCTAAGGGAGGAAATGCAAATTTTAACTGGCAAAGGAATAAAATTAAATGAGAAGCCAATATGCCCCCATGTTCTTCCCAGTCTGCTCAGATGACAGTCCTGTGGCTGCTCTATCGAGCATTTGATGAGAAGTGAAAGGTATCATCACTGCAAAGTATGTCAAGGAACACATTCAGCAAGCAGGGGAACTCCCTTGTAAAAAAAAAATCATTTCCCTGAAGTTTGCTTCTTCAGAGACAATGAAGTGTGTGTGTGTGTGTGTGTGTGTGTCTGTGTCTGTGTCTGTGTGTGTGTGAAAAGTAAACACTACAAGGATTTTAAAAATGCTTTAAGTTTGAGAACTTGGCTTGCATTTCTAGGTTTTAAACATGTGTTCCTTATATCCTGTTAATGGAGTTTCAGATTCAAATTCTGTCTTGCGTTTTATACACCATATTTCAACAGCATGCATTGGATAGATAGAAAGTCTTTTGTGGTTTTGACTAAATACAACTCTACTGACTTGTAAAAAGACAGGCCTAATTGAATCTGAGGCCCAAGTAGGGAATGAGGGGGAGAAGCTATATTTCCCCAATTTGTGCATTGCCTTGCCATTTGTCATGTCTATGAACTTGAAAACATTACGGTATGTCTTTAAATTGAATATCAAAAATCATTGCACTTTCATTCACCGTTTTTATTTTTACAAATCAGGTCTGAATAATATATTGATTTAATTTAGGATTTATGTTATCAAAGGGAAGACAATAAACCTCAGGTTAGGGTAGCTTCTATTAAAAGCCTAAACAATCCTTAACCATTTGGAGCCATCATCAATACCACAGCTAAGTAGATGAAGTGGAGATAAAGTGAATTGAAGTGTCCAGTGTTGATGTGAAAGGGACTAGAGGACAATTAGTGTGCTTTGAGGGTGGTTTGAGAAGATGAGAAATGGCTACTGGAAAGCAGATCTGGCATATGGATGAGAGATGAATTTGACTTACATTTCACAGTCTGGGGAGGAACTTGGAGTTGATCATTTTTATGTCCCATGGGCTTCTGCTTGGGCTTCAGCTTGTTTGTGATTACAGCTAACACTGAGTGTGTTTGCTAAATAAGTTTGGCAAAATAGATTACTTCCAAATTAGTTATCTTAATCTTCAAGCCCATCAAAATACAAGTTTATGTCAAGGTTACAGAAAATAAGACATCTCTGTACTTTGTCCAATGAGAGACATTCCTGTGCATACACAGGAGAGGGTAGGTGGTCATAATCAAACTACCTGACCCACAGATGTATTTGCTGTTCATATCAGGAGGTGAGTAATATGTATTTTTCATCATGATGTTTGAACACAGTAAGTTGCTACCATTAATAATAACATGGTAGTTTGGCAATTATATCTTCTAACATTTTAAAATGGCCTGTGAGGCAGGAGCTAGATTTCCTCTTCTTTAGAGAAAGAATATACTGTCACTGTTTAAATCCGTGTTCACACTCAGGTATCTTAAACTTTTGTGTCTGAAAGTCATTTCCTCTTGTAATTTCCATTAAAAAATGTTACAGCAAGCACTCTTCAAAACAAAGCAGAAAAGGGATAAAAGTAAAATAAATCATCAGATTTCATTTTTTTCTCCTTCTAGAACTGTGGCTTACTATGTAGTGTCATAGGAGACCATAGACTAAATTTGAATGTATTTGAAAATTGTCTTTCAACATTCATAAAATGATATTACAGCACAATGGTGGAGGAGTAGAAAATGTTGTGCTTGAAATTCTGAGTTAAAAACTTAACTTGATCACATGTGACATACATGGCATTTCTACTTATTCAATACAATTTATTCCTCTATAAATATAATAATAGTGACTCACAAGGGCCATTTGTAATGCCTTTGTAATGCCTCATCAGAAGCTATATCCTGTGCCTCTTTGTCTATGATGCCAGAAAAATTAAAGCAATTCACAGCATGCTAAACAGACTTAAAGTAATGCATTTAGGCAAACTTATACAAAGATTAGACTTCTAAAACTGTGGAAAGATTCAAATTACAGACAGAAAAATCAGCACAAGACTGTCAAAGAACACATCCAGAGTTGTACTGAAATCTCTGGTAAGAGTTCAGAATAGACACTTGTGGGTACTTCTGTAACTCTGCCTATGATGTTTTCTGTTTGGCTGGAACTGTGTTTGTAAAAGCAATTGTGTCAGAAACCCTATGTCAGTCATAGAACCTACTTCTAATCATGTTTTGGTTTAATCTCCTACTTGATCATTCCCTTGTGCTGCTAATTATTTTTTTCTTTATATCTTTCACAAGACATGCCCGCACATCACTGCTTGGTCCCTGGAAGCATCAGAGGTTGCTAATCTAAGCTTAGTGCTTAATTAATCAGGGTCAATGAGGCATTGAAGTGACTAGGTCCAAGCAATGTGTTTTAACTGCTCTGAAAAGCTTTTCACAAAGAGCCCGTAGTCTGGTGGCTCAACATTATAGAGAAGGAGGGTCACTGCTTACTTGATAAGAGGGAGATCTGTACCTGAGTCTGCTGAGCCACTGCCTTTATGGAAATAGCTTCTACCTATTATGCTGCTGCTTCTACCCAAGAGAGCTAACTATCTTCATCACTGACCTGATAAGTATATAAGTAGAAATAATGTTATAAAAATACCTTGTAGTGCATTGCATCTTATGGAACACATTTTTAAATGTTTTATTATTAAGTAGTTCTGTAAAGGTATTACAATTCCATAAGTCAAAAAGCTTCTTGATAATGTCATCATATTTTAAAAATTATATATTTTATCTTTAAGTAGTTGCACAAAGGAGTTACCATTCAACACATCAGTTTAAAATGCATCACAATCAGTATCACCTTTTCATCATTCTTGCCTCTCCTTCCCAACCCAGTCCCCCTTCATATTTTGTGCATCCTCTTAAGAAAGTACTGCTGGATGGTAGTGGCCCATGCCTGTAATCCTACCAATGCATGAAGCTGAGATTTGAAGATTGCAGTTCAACACCAGCCTTGGCAGAAAAGTCTGTGAGACTCTGATCTCCAATTAACTAATAACAAACCAGAAGTGAAGGTATAGATCAAATGGTAAAACATTAGTATTGAATGAAAAAGCTAAGGAATAATGCCAGGTCTGGTCCTGAGTTCAAACCTCAGTATTGGCACACACACACACACACACACACACACACACACACACACACACACACACAGTAATAGTATGAGGGAAGTCTGTATCTAAGTGAATTGATGTGTCCAAAGCCGTGTGGATGGAAGGAGGTGCAGCCAGGACTGAAGTGTAATTGCTCTTTGAAAGCTCCCTATGTCCCCTTCACCCCCTTCACTCCTGACCTTGCTAGGACAATATTCTTTTTTTTTTTTTTGTCGGTCGTGGGGCTTGAACTCTGGGCCTGGGCGCTGTCCCTCAGCTCTTCAGCTCAAGGCGAGCGCTCTACCACTTGAGCTACAGCGCCACTTCCGGTTTTCTGGTGGTTTATTGGAGATAGGAGTCTCACGGTCTTTCCTGCCCGGGCTGGCTTTGAACCGTGATCCTCAGATCTCAGCCTCCTGAGTAGCTAGGATTACAGGCGTGAGCCACCAGCGCCCGGCGGACAATATTCTTAATAACAAATATTTCTTTTCTTCTTCTTCTTTTTTTGGCCAGTCCTGGAGCTTGAACTCAGGGCCTGGGCACTGTCACTGAACTTCTTTTGCTCAAGGCTAGCTCTCTACTACTTGAGCCACAGCGCCACTTCTGACATTTTCTGTTTATGTGTTACTGAGGAATCAAACCCAGGGTTTCGTGCATGCTAGGCAAGCACTCTACCATGAAGCCACCTTCCCAGCCCAACAAATGTTTCTTTAAGAGAGGACTCCTTTGCACACATATGTTGCTTTTCTAGTCCACTGGATGTTAATCTCACCTGATAGCTTCTTTTTTTCCCCCACTTCCGGATGCATTAGACAAGACCTTACTGGAGAGCTTTATAAAGAACATCCTATCAGAAATGTATGGATTCCTACCACTGGGAATGTATATTGTTTTTACAAAAGTAAATAAATAAAACCAAAACCATAATAAAAATCCTGCTTCAATATGGCTGAGCAGAGGATACCAGTGCTCTGATCTTTCCCAGCTGATTCTTCATCTGAGGTGCTTCCCTAAGCAGGCAAAAACCACATTAGTCAATCAGCCACAGCTGGAATTCTGGGCCAAGTACTCACCAGTACCATAACTGGATGTAACTTTTTCTGATAACAAATGGAAAATAGATAGCAAAATTAATACTTGGCAGTATTAAAATAGTCCATAGTTAATGATTCAGTGACCCTCCATGCTGGGAAATGGAAATGTGGTCAATGATTTATTTTATATTAAGAATATAATAATATCACATAGCTATTTTTTACTGCATCTCCTCAAAAAGTGGGTTGTGAAAGGAGATTGTTCATATAAACTGCCACATGAGAGGGTATTTTCTGCCACAATATAAAATGATACATTTGGAAAATATATTTACTGTTGTAAGAAAGTACTTAAAGGCCTACTGTTAAGATAGAAAGAAAAATGTGTGTGTGTGTGTGTGTGTGTGTGTGTGTGTGTGTGTGTGTTGAACATCAGGCCTCATCAGCCTATCTATAGAAAGACATCCCTACCAAAGTCCCTATTTCAATGGTGTTAGGACTTTGCAACTTTCTTAAAAAGTAAGCAAACATACCTGGGCTTACACTAAACGCAGACACACCATTTTCACCCTCTCTTAGTCTTCTTTACAAAATCCTTTCTCATGAATCTACTGTGGCTATCTTTCACTTGCAATCTGGTAACTGGGTTACTTGGACCGCGGTGATGGCATTTTATTAGAAATGCTATATCCTTCATTCTAATGTTTTGCTTAGCTTGAAAGCTTACATGGATAATAAAAGAGACAGGAGGACAAAAATCTTTAATGTCTTTTGTTCCATAGAATGATGAGGTGACTATAGTTTACAATGTATATCCCAATTTCATATAGAAATAGATACGTTAATATAGAAGTAGACAAGAAACCTCCAAACATAAAACAATAATAAAGGTTTGTGGAGTTATTAGTTAATTAGCTATGTTAATTGTCATAATTTGATTATACATTCTTCATTTAAGTGTCTATCAAATGTTCACACTTTAATCACACAAAATGTGCATTTATTATTTATCCATGAAAAAATACAGTCATTTGAGAGGCGTTCTGTCTAAATTGATTATTTTCAGATATTCCCACTCCTCTTTTGTTATTTTTCTGTTTTAAATTATATTTTTATTTTCTGAAAGTATTTGTACAAAGGAATTACTATTCAACAAATCCGTTTACAACTCCAATGCATTTTGAGCCATGTCCCCTCTCCTACATCCATCATTCCCAATGATATCACTCTCCCACTGTGACCTTTCTTCCCCATACCTCCCAATGCATCCTTTCCTCTCAGTTTTCTTTGTTTCATAGCATATGCATTGAATTTTAGGAATGCATTCTTCCACTCCCTCTTTTTCAACCCACAGTGGCAGCAGATCTACATAGCTTGATCTCTATCTCATCAGAAATACTATTTTTTTAAAATCTACCAACCTTTCAAAGTCTGAATCCTGAGCCGATTACTGAAACTAGTGCACATGAAAAACTATTGCCCTCTGGCAGATGCCACTACCATTGCCTGACCACCAAATCTCTCAATATCATTTTTGTTGCTCTCTTCTATCTATCTGCCTGTCTGGACACCCCTGAGATGGACTGCTTGCCTGGCCTTCCACCAGTTGCTTGATAACATCCAGTTGCTTGGGCTGCTGCTACACTGTATGAGAAACAGAGCCAGACAACCCTCCACCAGCAATGCCATCAGAGTAGCCAGTCTGGCTCTAAATCCAAAAGTCTCCTGATCTGCTTATTTGTCACTGCTATTAATCCCATTACACCCATCACTCCCATGATGACTTGGCAATTCTTAAAGTATTACTGAGTCTTGGCTACACATTTTAAGAAAGGGGGAAGTTGCGGGGGGGGGGGGGGGGGGGCGGGGACGATGGAAGCTGTGGCATTGATCAAGATGCATTGTACTTATAACCCAACATAGGAATTGAAACCTCCTTGTACAACTCCCTAATAATAAAACAAAACCAAAGATGTTTTTCATGGAAACAATCTTTTTGTCCCCCCCCAAATAATCCAATTTTATCTTTGAGCTATTCCAGATTTTTAAAATTAAATTATTCTGAAGGAAAAAAATATATGTATATATATATATGATTTAATATTCTCAGATTTCAATATGCCTCTTACTGGATGAAGAAGATGAAGCTAGGTTGTGGAAAACAATAAAGCCAATTATTTTATATGTTCCTTTGTGTAATATACTGCATCCTTGTTTTTAAAGTGGAGATTAGAAGTACCAAGTGTTAGCTCTTCCAACCTGGGTGTACCATGCTCAGGTCATCAGTTATTGTTAGGGTGTTGTGCATGTGCTTTTACAGAGATTAGGCACTCTGCTACCATGAGCAGGTGTCTTTAATTCTTACACTCTATCAATGTTTGGTCCTTCCCTGCAACATATGCCAATTTACTCTTGTGGCAGCAAGAACTCAAATTACTAAGCTGTTCACTGATGAGACTAATCCTGAGCGCTCTTCACTCCTTGCTGGCCTTTTAATTCTCCAGCTTCAGTCCCCAGGGTGCTCTTCTGGAGACAATTGCTTCCCCATAAGTCACCACTCTCAGCAAATGTCATGGTAGAGTAACTGAATTGCAAATAAAGACAGCTAAGAATCATTTGGCATTTGAAGGAAGCCATAGTATAAAACAGGGTCACTGAACTTAATAAAAAGGAAAAGTTAAGAGAGCAAAAGAAATGTCATGAATAACTGAGTCTGATGGCGTGACCATCTTCACTCTTCCTTAATAATGTCAATCACTCAAGGTTCTAGCATGCTCCTCCTACATGGAAGGAACCTCATCTTATGAGTTCTCACCTATCTCAGATGGAAATTTGAGAGTCCAGCTGACCTGATTGCAGCTGACCTGACTGTCTTGATCTTTATCCTTGAGTCCCTTTTGCATCAGGCTTCCGGGAATAAAAACACACTTGGAAGGTGGCTCACACCTGTGTAATCCTAGCTACTCAGGTTGCCAATATTGGGAGATTTGAGTTCCAAGCCAGTCAGGGCAGGAAATTCCCTAAGATCCTATCTTCAATTAACCACCTGTGACTTACATGGTAAAGACTGATCCTGAGTAACAAATCTAAGGGACAGTGTTCAGGCCTTGAGTTCAAGTCTCAAAACTGGTGCAAAACAAGGGCTAGGAAGGTAGCTCAGTGGTAGAGCACTTGCCTTGCATGCATGAGGCCCTGGGTTCAATTCCTCAGCACCACAAAAGCAAAAAGAAAAAAGTCGGAAGTGGCGCTGTGGCTCAAGTGGTAGAGCGCTAGCCTTGAGCTAAAGAGCTGAGGGACAGTGTCCAGACCCAGAGTTCAGGCCCCATGACCGGACCCCCCCCCAAAAAAAAAGAAAACTGGTGCAAAACAAAACAAAATACATCTGGAGCCATTTGTAAATTTTGGAAGTAAGCTCCCCCTAGCCATTTGGAGATTATATCTTCAATAAAATCCTCTTTCATTTGCAGACGTATTGAGGAATTTAAGACTTTTCACAATAAGTATCTACACAGTGTTGAGGAGAAGGATTTGCAGCAGAATAGGATTGCCATTCTTTTCCAGGGATGCATCTTGATCAGAAACTTACATTAACATTTTCATTTTCTCTTCCCCTACCAGCTCCTTTTGCATGTCATTTAGAAGAGCAGGAGGTCTAGATATGAAGCTGGGTAATGTTGGCAAGCAAAACTATTTCCTGTGCTTTGAAAGACTCTCTGGTTTATAAAGACCCCATACCAGAAGTGGAAGGAGGGAGCTTGTGTATAGGCTCACCTTGTATTTAAGGAAGCAGTACTCATATATAGTTAAATTGTCTCTGAACAAAATCAGGACCTCTTGAGCTAACATTCATTATCTTCATATTTGGTTCCCTCAATTTTTCATTTTTACCAAATTCTCACATTAAAAAGTGAAAGCTTTAGATTAAGTGTAGGAGAATGTTGGGCGCTAACTATGATCAAAATACATAAAATGAGGAAACAGAAGGTGCTGGCTATCTTGGTTCTGAATGATTAAAGAATTTGGTCACTGCGGCAGGTTTATATTGCCCCTCTCCCTCATTTTATTCTTCACAAAGCCAATGAGTGGCAGAGGCTGACTGGATTTCATGATCTTTCATCCTTACTTTCAGCTTTGCAGGGTGAAAAGTAACAACAGTATTTAGAATTCCTTTGTGAGTTTAGATTTCTAGAGTAGTGATTTGATTTATCCAAAATTCTGTATTATTGTTGAGGACTGAAAAAGAGGTCTTGAAAAGGAATGGCTTACTTAGTTGAAATTCGGTCTTAGATGTTGCAGAGGGACCTCTGATTAGAGAAAAGGAGGTATGGAGTGAGAACTTCTCAAAGAAAAGACAGTTTAGTGAGAAGGTCAGCAAGCTTCTGCTCCCAAGCCAATTCCAGTCTATCAACTCTTGGCTTACAAGCTAAGAATGGTCTTATGTTTTCAAATGGTTGGGAAAAAAATTCACACGAGGTGCTTATAGCTCATGCCTATGTCTGAGGATCACAGTTGGAAGTTCGCCTGGGTAGGAAGGTCTGTGGGACTCTTATTTCCAATTTTGCACCCACTCCCTGCAAAAAGCTGGAAGTAGAAGGGTGACTAAAATGGTAGAGTTTTAGTCTTGAGCATAAAAGCTCAGGGATAACACTTAGGCACTGAGTTCGAGCTCCAAGATGGACACACACACACACACACAAATTATTTTATAGTATATGATGACTATGACATTTGAATGCAATGTCCTTAAAAGAAGATTTAAAAAAAAATTCTTACTAGTTTGTGAATTGCTTTTTGTGTTTAGTGCTCCAATGGAGTTGAATAGCTGCATTAGACTTGTGTGTATGGACTTGAATTGGGGAACTTGAACTCAGGACCTAATTATTGTCGTTTAGCTTTATCACTCAAGGCTGGTACTCTACCACTTAAGCCAACAGCTCCACCTCCTTCCTGCCTTTTGGGTATTAACTGGAGATAAGAGTGTCACAAACTTTCCTTACCAGACTGGTTTCCAACTATGTTTCTCAGATCTCAGCCTCCTGAGAAGCTAGGAGTACATGCATGAGCCGCTAGTACCTGTCTCTAGAAGTCTTATCTTTGGAGATCTTCCAAAGCTCTAAGTATTTACTTTCTGGTCTTTATAAATGTTTATTGATCATTGGTTTAGTTACCAACCTGGAGGATCCAAGAAAAGAATAGTCACTAAAAGTTGACCGGATGCCTCCCTGGTCACATTGTCTTAGAAATTCCAGAAGGAGGTAATATGGTGTGGTATACACATAGAGATAAGCTGAAGCAAACCCACAGGCTCACACACGTGGTGCAGATGCTCCTTGGTCTGTAATTTTTTTGGCTAATCCACAATATTTTCTAGTCACAAAAATCTCATTTCAGAAAAAAAAATCAATACTTTGCACAGTACTTTTACTTTGACCATTGTTATTTCCTTAGGGTCTTCCCTGCTTTCTAACTTCATGCTGCGTTTGGAACATTCCTTTCTATGATGTTTCACTCTGTTGTAATCAATAAGTACAGTGATGAGAGACTTTGCAAAATACTGGGAGGTAGATGCATGGAAGTATGAAAGACAGGAAACTACACTGGATGGGAAAAATGAAAGGAGATATGTTGATTGCTACCTGGAAAATATTTGGACCAGTATCATGATTGTGGAAGAGAAAGAATGAAACATGTGAAATTGCAATCAGGATACAATCCAGCCTAACAAGAAAGTGCCAAGGAAAACTGATATACTAGATACTTTTTTGACTAGTAAATTTAGAGTAAATCTAGAATAGTAACCAGACTAGCAATTCTAACCTATTAGATCAATGAAAATTCAGAGTAAAAGGCACCTCGTGGCTAGAGCAATGAACACAGTTCTGTTGTGAAATGTGAGTGAAGTGTCTTTGTGGATTCAAACAAATTGTCAAGTCTGGAGGGATTGTGACACAACTTGTGACCATCTAGAAGTAACTACGGATGAGCTGTTTGCAGTCTTTGCAGATGTAATCAAGTTAAAGTAAAGCCATACATGATTTGAGTGATTGGATAAGGCGAGAGAGATTTGAAGACAGAGAAGATATATCATGGAGTTCAGAAGATGGTAGAAGTAAAGCTTAAAGTGAGGCTACCACTATTCAAGAACACCAGGCATGAACAGAAGCAAAATGAATTCTATAAAGATAGGCAAAGACATCTGCTTTCCTGGAGGCTCTGGAGGGAGCATGACCTGCCTACATTTCATTCAAGACTTCCAGCATCTATAAATGAGAACACATATTTCTGTTTATAATATGAACTGCTTAGTTTGCAATAATTTTTAAAATCAGGATTCTACAGAGAAGCAGAATCACTAAATATAGATAGATAATAGATAGAATTAATAAAAACCATGTATAAATTACATTATACCATGTGAGATCTGTTGGGCAGGCCAAGTAATAGCAAACTCAAGCAGGAGTTGACTCTGCAGTCTCAAGATGAATCTCTTCCTCCTCTGGAAATATCAATGTTTGTTCTTCAGGTCTGTCAAATGACTGGAGTCCAACTCACTGCATCTCTTATGGGTCCTCTCTCACTTAAAGTCAACTCATCATAAAAGATAACCTCATCTGCGAAGTTCCATCCAGGAACACCTAGATCACCATTTAATAAGATAACAGAAAATTGGCCCATAAAAGTCACTATCATATATGACAAACAAAATCAATATTTTAGTCTCTTGATGTAACACGGTTTTACTTTTCTCTCATCCAGGTCAAATATTGTGTCTGTGGCAGAGAGGAGAAGGTGTGGCTTGTATATAGTCACAGTATAATTTAGGATTGCATTCAGAAACACAGATCTGGTATTTCAGAAACTAGGATATATCTCGTTCCCTACACTGGCAAGAATTCAATAATATGACTTGACTCATCTGCAAGGGCAGCTGGGAAATGTGACCTTCCTAAGGAATCAACACCATAAAGAAATGATTTTAGTGGGCCCAAAGGATTTTCATCTACATTGTTCACTGATAAATCCCAAGCAGCTAGATTAGCTCATATTTGACTCTTATTATTGGTTCCTATTTTACTCTTTTTAGTAAATGTTATGGTTTGTGTCTCCCACTCTTCCAAAACTCATATTGAAATATCCTATGGGAATAGTAAGAGAGGTAGGATATTTGAGCTGTATTTAACTAGTTATAGGTATAGTTTGGTGGTAGAGAATATGCTTAGGATGGCCCAAGCTGGTTCCAGTTTCAATACTTAACATCAAAATGAGAGAAAAAATAAATAAAAGTGAATAAGACATGAAGACTTCATGTAATAGATTGGATTTCTATATCATTATTCAAAAGGAGAGTGTGACCCATTCTTGCTCTTGTCTCTTCTCTTTGCCCTTCTGCCATAGAATGAGAGAGCAAGAAGATTGTCCTAAAATGTTAATCCCTGGATCATATACGCCCAGTCTCTAGAACAATGAGCCAATAATGTCTCTTGATTACTAATTACCCAGTCTGGTTTTGTAATAGTACTGGCATTATATATAGGCCTACTCTACCATACTCATCTTACATTAACTATTTTTTTTTGATGATGAATTCCCTCTGTTTTTGCTTCTCTTGAAAAGACTTTATCCCACTTTTATTTTGAAAAGATGATTTCACTGGGTATAATATTCTTCTTTGATGTATTTTTCTTTATGTTCAGTGCTTTTCAACATTTTTTGGCCGGTAGGTTATCTGCTGAGAAATCTACTTGAATAAGTCTAATAGCATTGCCTTACAAGCAACTTGACCCTTTCCTCTTGCTGTTTCCAGGATTGTTTGTCTTGTGCTTTTCTAGCCTTGATGAAAGTCAACTGTGGTTCAGTGAAATTGTACTCATTTGGGTTTTTGGCATGTGAATGGATTGTATTTACATTGCAGACTTGAGAAGTTTGGAGCTCTTCATAAAATAAGTTTATGATGCTTTTTTTTTTTCACTTTTATTCACCTTGTGGAATCCCCAGAAATTCCTGTAGGGCACGTTTGGGTGGGGCTCTGGCTCATTGCTTCAGCAGTCACTGTCCCAAGGCTGCAGGATGGTGTGGAAGGTGGTGGTGGCTAGTGAAGTGCAGGCCAGCCAAACACTTCTGGAGGGACCAAGCATTTGGTTCCCACACCCTAACCACAAATGGCATTCAGCCATGTCTGTTAGAACAGCATAGGTTTTAGGTGCTAGAGTAGCATGGGTTCTAGGTATTAGAGTAGCATGGGTTCTAAGTGCTAGAGTAGGTTCAAAAGGAATTCTGCGTAGCAAAGGAGTCACTTTTTTTGTTTTTAATAGATGGACAGGTCATTAGTTTATGTTGCATTCTAGACATTTTTAATCTATTGTTTCATTCCAGAGAAAACCATATCATATTGGTTTATTTTGAGGGCTATTTTAAAAATTATTATTTATTTTTTGAATATTATGATCTTTAAGTAGTTGTACAAGAGTTACCATTCACCATAGCAGTTTATGAATACAGTGCATCTTGTCATTGCTACCCCTTTCAACATTTCCACCCACCACTCCAAATACTCTCCTTCCCTGACTTACCTTAATTTTGCCATTTAATAACACAGTTAATGTGTACCATGCATCTTGATCTGTGTCACCACTTCAAATTCTTCACTTCCCTTTGACCCACTGCTTCCCTTATAGTCCTCAATTTTGTGGTATATTCAATAAACTCTTGCCTGTATTCTCCCCACTTCCTTAAGTCATTTATCTTTACCTTTCCTTTGGCCCCACCTTACTCACTTGTGAGGAACTATGTCCTGGTACTTATTTTGTCGTTGTTTGACTTAGATTTTTTTTTTTTATTTATATTTGCGCTCTGTGCTGCTTTGCGGATTGGATTTAACATTTGCAAAGTCTGAGGATTTCTCCTGCAATTCGATGTCACAGTGGCATTTCAGGGAGTTGCTTTCCTACTCACCTTTCCCTGAGACTGGTCTTTTTCTGGGTTTCCTTTCTGACCAGAGTTCTTTGTTGTTTTTGGTTCCTATCATGTCTTTACTAATTTACAGAATTTTCTCTCCATTTTTCTCTTCAAAATGTAGTTTTCCTTTCGTTGCTCTGATTTTCCTCTATGGCACACACATATGCTGGCCACCACTTTTCTATTTTTATAAAATGACTGATTATTTCAAAACATTTAAAAAAAATAACCAGGTGCTGGTGACTCACATTTGTAATCCTAGCTACTAAGGAGTGTAGAGATCTGAGGATTGTGGTTTGAAGTTAGGCTGGGCAGAAAAGTCAGAAAGAACCTTATCTCCAATTACCCACCAAAAAACTGGAAGCAGAGGCATGGCTTAAGTGGTAGAATGTTAGCCTTGAGTGAAAAAGTCAAGTGAATGAGAGTACAAGGCTCTGAGTGCAAGTCTCAGCCCCCCCCCCACACACACACAAAGAGAGAGAGAATAAGTAAGTGAATGAGGATATTTAAAAACAGGAGAGAGGGGGGGAATATTTTAAAAGGAGAAACAAAATCTTGGTGCCAGTGGCTCACACTTGTTATCCTAGCTACTTAGGAAATTGACATCTGAGAATCAGATGAAGCCAGTCTGGGCAGACAGATGCATGAGAATCTTATCTTCAATTAACAGGAAAATGTTGAAAGTGGAATTGTGGGAAACTCCCAGTTCACGTCCCAATACCAACACACACACACAAATGTAAAACCTTCCTAGTCTTGATATCAAGCTAGAAAATATTTTTGTACATCTGTGTGTCAAGCCAAATGTAGATGAATGGATCAAGAAAATGTGGTATATATACACAATGGAATTCTATGTCTCCACCAGAAAGAATGGCATTGTCACATTTGTTAGGAAATGGAAATACTCAGAAAAAAATATATTAAGTGAAGTAAGCCAGGCCCAAAGAAACATAGGTCCCATGGTTTCTTATTTGCAATAACTAGTATATGTCTGAGTCAAGCAGCAAAGGTCAGCTAAGATGGTGTTAAGCAAAATGAGCCCCAAGATAAGGACACAAGTGGTTTTTTCTTTCTTGCTATTGTTTCTAACATATTTATAAGGTACCACGTGATTTTTTGTTTCTTTGTATGTCCCTCCCCCACAGTATAACCCCCATTTTCACTGTATTTTATGTTGGCATAATTTAGGGAGTAGAAAGGAAAAAACAAACTGTTTAAATAGGGATACAGATTGACCCATTGCAACAATGAGATGTACAAGACGCTATGTTGAAAAACAAACTTTACAATTTAGGTGGAGGGGGGGAGAGTGGAAGGGAGAGGGAGTGAATGTAGTTGTAGAGGTGGGAGGGAAGGGATGGTAGGGGAAAAACAAAGGAGAGGGAACAATTCTGGTTAAGAAATGTACTCATTACCTTGCTCATGTGATTGTAACCTCTCTATACAGTATTTTCAAAGTAAAATAACTTATTTTAAAAAAGAGTTTAAAGAGCTAAAGAATATAGCAGTAAACTAAGGCTAACTTACCATTATGGAAAGACATTAATGAAACAAATGTAGTGTAGCCTGAGTGTATGACATTTATAAAGTCTGCAGCTATGGACAATAATGTCACAGGCCTTCCCTTGCTGTCACTCATTGACTTACACAAAGCAACTTAGCTCTATATATTCCATTACTGGTCAGTACCCCATAAGTGTGCACCATTTATGTCTTTTCTATCATGTATTTACAGTAGCTTTTTTTTATGTTCAGATACATAGACACAACAGTGTAGTTGCATACATATATAGAAATGGAACACACTGCATTGACTTGTGCTATAGCAGTAATAGACTACGCAATGTGGTTAGGTATGTGCGATATTGGCTATGATGAAGTCACCTATCCACACATTTCTCAGAAAGTAGCCTGGTCCATAGATAGCATATGATTATACGAAGTAAATCCCAGCTGTCACCTTACTGTAGAAAAGAAAGGATGTCCTGGATGTGATTCTTTTTTACCCATACCATTGATAATGGGATTTAACACCATTGATAGATAACGTACATAGACAATTTAAAAAAATCAAGTACAAATTAAAATGATTATTTGCCAGTGAGATCATCTTGGGTGGTTTCCTTAGCTTCTCTGAGAGTCAATATTTTCATCTAAAAGGGGAGAGCAATCTCGAGAGTTATAGTTCTGTCTACAACTTAAGTAATCTTTTATGTGATAGTAAAAAATAGTTTTCTGGAATCTGAAAGGTTTCTGTAACCTCTTTCCAAATAGGGAACTATACTTGTGTTTGAGTCATTCAAACAGCATTTAAGAAAATAAGAGTAGGCTGGGAAGGTGGCTCAGTGGTAGAGTGCTTGCCTTGTATGCATGAGACCCTGGGTTCAATTCCTCAGCACCACATAAGCAGGGGGGAAAAAGCCAGAAGTGGCAATGTGGCTCAAGTGGTAGAGCGCTAGCTTTGAGCTGAAGAGCTGAGAGACAGTGCCCAGGCCCAGAGTTCAGGCCCACGACTGGACCCAAAAAAAAAAAAATCATCTCCACGAGTTATTTGGAAGTGGCGCTGTAGCTCAAGTGGTAGAGTGCTCGCCTTGAGCTGAAGAGCTGATGGACAGCGCCCAGGCCCAGAGTTCAAGCCCCACGACCGACCAAAAAAAAAAAGAAAATAAGAGTATTTTAGGAAAAAAATCGAACTATTGTCCTTGAGGAAGAACATAGAGTCAATTGAATCAATGCTGAAATATTAGATTTGTGTCCAGTAGCTCTGGTCTGTTATCCTAGATACTCAGGAGGCTGAGATTTGGGTCATGCAATTCAAAGTCAGCACGCAAGAAAGTCAACAGATGCTGGAGGGGATGTGGACAGAAAGGAACCTTACTTCATTGTTGGTGGGAATGTAAACTTGTCCAACCACTTTGGAAAGCAGTATGGAGGTTCTTCAAAAGACTTCACATAGAACTCCCCTATGACCCAGCAATCCCACTTTTGGGCATTTACCCAAATGCTTGCAAACAAGACCACACTAAAGCTACCACCACAACTATGTTTATTGCAGCATTATTTACCATAGCTAAGATATGGAACCAACCCAGATGCCCCTCAGTAGATGAATGGATCAAGAAAATGTGGTATATATACACAATGGAATTCTATGCCTCCATCAGAAAGAATGACATTGCCCCATTTGTTAGGAAATGGAAAAACTTGGAAAAAATTATATTAAGTGAAGTAAGCCAAGCCCAAAGAAACATAGGTCCCATGGTCTCCCTTATTTGCAATATCTAGTATATGTATGAGTCAAGCAGAAAAGGTCAGATAATGTGATGTCAGGAAAATGAACCCTTAGATATGTATTTTAATGTTTTTTCTTTCATGAATGTGTTTCTAACGATTTTTTAGATTATCTCTTTGTTGCTTTGTATGTCCCTCCCCCACAGTATAACCCCTGCTTTCACTATATTTGATGTCAGTATAACTTGTGGAGGAGATGGGGAAAAACCAGTTGTTTAAGGATACAGGTGGATCTGATGCAACAATGAGAAGTACAAGTTGTCATGTCCAAAACGAGCTTTACAACGTCGGTGGGGGGGGGGGAAGGGAGTGGGGGGGAGGGGGGAAGGAGAAGGATTGGGATGGGGGGAGGGGGGAGGCTGGGAAGGGATGGGAAGGGTAAACAAAGGAGGAGGCTGCAATGCTTGGTAAGAAATGTACACATTATCCTGCCCATGCAATTGTAACCCCTCTGTACAGTATGTTCACAAATAAAATTAAATTAAATTAAAAAAAAAGAAAGTCTAGGAGTTTCTTATCTCTACTTAACCACCATAAAGCCAGAGTTGGAGCTATGGCTCAAGTGGTAGAGCACTAGCCTTCAGAACAAAATCTCAGGGACAGCTCTCAATTCAAGCCCCAGACATCCCTCCCTACTCACTAATGTTTATGAAATATTCAAAGCATTGCTTGGACACATAAAGGGCTTTAAAGGTTAGTGGCTGGTTGTGAATTCTGTGATTTCCAATAGTAATATTTCATATAAAAGATGACTTAATAGGTGATCAACGTCTACAGATATCTTCTGTCTTTCTCATCTGGGAATGAAACTTTTTGATGGTGCTCTGTCATTTCTTTTTCTGTCTCAAATAGTGACAATGGTCTGTTAGGATTTGTTTTTTTCTCTTCAATGAACACTTCCCTGATAAGGCCAAGTGATTTCCTTTCTCTTCTCACATTTACTTTTTGAGTATAAATGAGAACTTGCTGATCTACAAAACAAATGGCAATATTGGAAGAAAAAAAAATCAGAGTGTGTTTCTGCATGTAAGGCACAGAGGAATTAAAAACCTGCCTGGGTGAGCAAAAATGAGGCAATTGATGTTTTTAAAAAACTTAATAAATATTCAATAGAAGACAGACATTGTGTAAAATGAATGAACTGGGAGACTTAGGGAGAAGTTGAGAAAAAAATATAAAGAAATAAAACATTTGCTTCAGGCCTCTTCACTATGTAAGGAAAAAGACAATGAAGAGCATAAATATTTCAGCAAACTAGAAAAAAAAGACAACTGGACAAAATGAATGATCTAAACACAGTGAATATTTTATTTTATGTACCTTGACTGTGTCTGTGAGAACCAATGACAGGAAGCCCTGCAAAAGAATACAAATGCAGCCTACCCTTTAAGCGACTATAAACACAAGCATTCCTATGCCATATATACATGCCCAGCAAGAATTCTGTCGATCTCAAGCTTAAGAGCATCAGAATAAGCCTGTGAATATAATTAAAAATCCTCCTCAGAATTTTCCTCCTCAGAATTTTTAGCCTGTACCCCAGCTGACTCTGATACATATAGTCAAGAATCCACAGTGAGAAACATGCTCTGGGTATCCTGTATGCCATTATTACTTCCATCAAGACATGAATTTTCCCCTAGCATCTTCCTCTTATTTCCTGGTTGGGATTGGAGACACAGGACAATTTAGAGAATTGAAAATCACTTTTCTAGCTAGGTGGCTGATCTCATTATGATCTGAATGAATGTTCTGAATTGAACAATTCCTGTCATGAGACCTTTTCTAACCAATGAATTGTGGGTATAAGAGACGGAGAGTAAAAGGAAAGCTTTTGATTGAGAAGCAAAGAGACCAAAAAGCCTCCTTGACAGAAGAGATAATGCAATGCACAATGAGAAGAGAATGTTCAGTTTCAGCATACTGAAATTTGGGGCATTGTAAGAGCAATGATGACAAGGATGGCTTCCAAAAATCGATTAAAATCTATCTTTAAATGCATTTGTCCAGACCACTTTGAGGCATTCCTGATGTCAGTTATTCTTTATTATCAAGTAGAATTCAAAGAAAAAATCTGCTTAATATTATTTCACAAAAGGCTGGGAAAAAATTTTAAATATATTTTCTACTTGAAAGAGCAGACTAACCCACAGGAACAGAAGATTACTGGAAAAATGTGAAGATACTATGTATATGTGCATGTTAGATATTAAGATAGTATCAATAATAATTAATTAGTAATTTTAAATAGGAATTTTGTTCAGTAGAACACCAGAGCTTTTTAAATACTTTGCTGCTAGAAAAAGAATACCTATTCATAAACAACATACATCTAAAGTTCTTGTTAAATAAACTCCATAATAGTTTGTTTGGGGGTATTTGTGGTTTACTTAGAATCAAAGAGAACATGCCAATACATATCTTTAAAGATCCAGAGTGTAGGCTGTGATTTTACCAATTAAGGTTACATTTGTCTGTAAGTACCAGAAAAACTAATGGAACAGTAGTTTGAACAAAGTTGAGATTTTTTCCCCTAAATCTTCTGATGTGCAGAGGTGTAAGAAGGCCATTAATTACACACTGCCATTCCATATTCAGTTCCTCTCCAACCGTTTTAGTGTGTGCTTTCCTGTCATCTTGTAAGTTGCTTCTAAAAGTCAAGAAGTTGTTCCTATTCACATTACAGGCTAAAAAGTGGAGGATGACACCAAAAATATGGTGGCATGGTCAACTGAACATTTCCTGTTATAAAAAGCTAAACTCAGAGTTCTACTTGGGAATGACCCATTCTTATCTTATGAAACAGCATAACCTGGAAGTCCAGCTGAATAGTACTCAAGGGATGATCCAAAATGCTGAGTTTCAATGGTTCCACTGACACTTTCCAAGATGCAGAGTGGAGGAAAATAAATGTCAAGTAGGCAAATAGCAATATCTCCACATTACATGTCTTATATCTTTTAAGCCCTGGATAATATGAAAGTTATTTTTTAAATTAGGAAATTGAGACATAAGAAGGTTAGCAGCCAGATGACAGTGCCTCACACCTGTAATCCCAGCTACCCAGGAGGCTGAAATCTGAGGATCACAGATCAAAGCTAGCTCAGGCAGGAAAATCTGTGAGACTCTTTTTTTATTTTTGCTTTTTGTTTTGATAAGTTTTTTTTTATTGTGAGAATACTGTACAGAGGAGGGGTTATAGTTAGTTGCATGATCAAGGTAATGAGTACCTTTCTTATCAAGCATTGTTGTCTCCTCCTTTGTTTTTACCCTATCATCCCTTCCCTCCCATCTCCACAACTACACTCCCCCGACTCCCCACCGAAATTGTAAAGTTTGTTTTTCAACCTAGTGTCTTGTACATCTCATTGTTCCAATGGGTCCACCTGTATCCCTGTTTAAACAATTTGTTTTTTCCCTTCCCCTCCACAAATTATACCAACATCAGATACAGGGAAAACAGGGGTTATACCGTGGGGGAGGGACATACAAACAAATCACGTGGTACCTTATAAATACGTTAAAAGCAATTTCTCTAATTAACCACCAAGAATCTGGAAGTGGAATGGAACTATGGCTCAAATGGTACAGTACCATCCTTTGACAAAAAGTCAAGGGACAGTACTGAGGCCCTAAATTCAAGCTCCCAATATTCTTTGTCTGTCTGTCTGTCTGTCTCTCTAACACACACACACACACACACACACACACACACACATACACACACACTCACACAGAGTTACCAAAGGTCACACATGATTTCTGCAAGAGAAAGTCAAGAGTTAAAGCCCATGCATTCAAATGCTAATATTTTGTACTCTATCAGATTCCTTCAGGTACCAAAAAAGCAAAGTGTTTCTTAGGCTATTTATTACAGCAGATTTGTACATCATGTATTTGTTGACTGAGGCCTTTTAATATTGACAGCTTCATTTCTTCCACCAGCAGGAGGAAAAGAGTTCAAAGATACTGATACTTTAAAATAAAAATCCATAGTTAAACAATTTGTTTTTGCCCTTCCCCTCCACAAATTATACCAACAAATTGCAACAATGAGATGTACAAGTCGTTATGCCGAAAAAGGAACTTTACAAGCTTGGTGGGGGAAGAGGATCTGATCAGGGAAGGTAGGGGGAGGATGGGAAGGGATGGGAAGGGGACACAAAGAGGAGGCAACGATGCTTGATAAGAAATGTACTCATTACCTTGCCCATGCAATTGTAACTCCTCCGTATGGTATTTTCACAATAAAAAATAAAAATAATAAAATAAAATAAAAATCCACAAACTGATACAAAGATGAAGCCTTTCCTTCACAGAGCTTTATTTGCATTCTTGTCTGGATCAACAAGTGGAATATAAAATTAACAGTGAAATGCTAGTAATAGTAGAATGAATTAGATAGGACATTCTTTTTTTCTTTGTATAAAATAATTTCTGATAAGATGCATCTGAATGAAGAAAGGTTAGGGGCTGGGATAAGTAATAACTGGTGGAAGAAATTCTGGGAAGAAGAGCTTTGAGGAAGTAAAGTGTTCTTGGTTGGAAGTACAGGCAATAGTTCTGTGTGTCTGATTGGAATGAAGGAGAGGGAGATTGGTTGGTTGGCTAGTGAAAGAGTTTAATGAAGTCATAGATTGTCCAGTTCCAGCCAGATGACTGTGGTTTCTATTTTTAGTGAAATGCAAGCTACAGAAAGGATTTTGCCAATAATAGTACAATAATAATAATAATAGCAATCTGCTTTAAGTTTGGAAGGTTTATGCTGAGTAGGAAAGTAAGTTTAGATATACGACACAGAAATCTATCTAGATGAGTCTTGTGGTTTGAGCTGATTGCTGGTGGAAGATGGGGACGTGATGAGGAAGTGAAAGGTAGGACAGGGGATTGTAGGTACAGAGGAACATTGGATAGATCAATGAAGACCAGTCTGTGAAGAAACTGCAGTAAGTTCCCACTTAAGAGAAACAGCAAAAGAGGGAAGCATTGGAGATTGGTATAAGAGGAAACAACGTTGGTATAGAGAATTTGGCTTGCTGCAGTCATGCAGGCTTGGAACACAATGGTGACATTAGCTCTCTCATCATTCACTCCTACTTCAACTCAAACTTTGATGGACATTTCTGAGCCCATTGAGGTGCTGTTACATTTTGGGCAACGAAAAAATTCATTTCATTGTCTGTAGCAAAGGCTCAGTTTAAACAAGGGGGACCTGTCCTTATTTAACTCTCCCATGGCTCTTGAGTCCTTCCTTAATGTAAGATTTGCCATTGATCTATTAAGATTATTAGGAAAAGAAAGAAATTACTTTAAGACAAAAATGGAAAGTTATTTGACATGAACTAAGCATTGTTTGGTTTATTATCAAGTGCTCATGACAAGAATGATCTAATATTTAACAGCTTGAAAGACCAAAATGGTTTTTACAGTTTAAATATTTTGTTTACAGGCTGTACAAGTTGCTTTGTTTTACTTTCCATTATTTTTAGGACTCAGACATATAATTTTTTTAAAAAAGAAAAAGTTACCCCAAAGTGTCTTAACAGCATGTCTAGAAGTTCAGTGAAATTGTATGTCATTTTCAGGTACAATAGATTTCAAAACAACCTTCTTAATTTTGTATCAGGACCAAATTTAGGTCTATGAAGTATGAGGTAATCATGTGCCAAATCTAGGTCTACAAAGTATGAGGTAATCATATAGAAGCAGATATTTATGTACTATGTACAAAGAATCAATATTTGAAATTAGCTACCTGAGTTTGAATCCTATCCTGATTATATACATGATTATATATGTGATAATGTTCTCAGTTTATCTCTGAAGGGAGAAGAAAAGAACTTGTACTTCATAATGTTGCTGCAGACTTGAACTGAATGAAACCATATAAAAGTGAATTGAGAGGTTGCCTGAGCACTATTATTGATAGTCTTTATTATCCAACTTCCTTAATTTTCCATCTCAAGCTCTAGTTCACTGGGCTAGAGAAAAGTGTAATTGCAGGATCTTTTCGGTCCTAGGCATTGGTGGGCTTGGAGGAGGGCTGTGGTTGGGTGCTGCATGAATCCTCTATGCCTTTGCCTGTTAAATCCTATTTTCTCTCCACAGTAGTCAGTGCTGAGCTCTAGAGTCTTCCATCACGATAGCCCATAGATGTGGTAATTCCCAGTTATTCTGCAATCAGATACACAGGGAATAAACCAGTTACCTTGCTAGCTCACCTGAGGCTCATCTCTCTGGACATTTTAGGCTTTTAATTTTGTAGGATAAAAAAAAAATCTATGGACCTCTAACTAGCAGGCTCCAAGTGTTTGTGTCTGGCAATGCTGTTCGGTAACCCTGTTTCTCTTCCTCTAATTGAAGCTTGAGTTTAGAAGATAATTTTGTAACTTAGAACTAGCAGCAGGTTTATTTCTGAAGGTTTTCTCCTTCTAGACATTTTGGCTATTTTTCATGATTTTTTAGTTACCTGGAAAAAAGTTTTAATATATTAATATATTACATTATATATTAACATATTATATATTATATGTATATATATATATATATATATATATATATATATATATAAAAGTATCAACATGATAGTCTGACTCTTTTTCCATGCCAATAAATCTGTTATTCTCTAACTTTGTTTTGTTGTTGTTTTGTTTTGTCAGTCTTGGAGCTTGAACTCTGGGCCTGGGCGCTGTCCCTGTGCTCTTCAGCTCAAGGCAAGTGCTCTATCACTTGAGCCACAGTGCCACTTCTGGTTTTCTAGTGGTTTATTGGAGATAAGAGCCTCACGGACTTTCCTACCTACGTTGGCTTTGAACTGTGATCCTCAGATCTCAGCCTCCTGAGTAGCTAGGATTACAGGCATGAGCCCCTGGGGCATGGCTGTTATTCTCTATCTTTATTTCTTATGAGCTAAGAATTTTGTCATATAAATCTTCTTCCCCTTGTTCTCTAACTCCCTTGCTAAAACCTCTCTTTGCTGAGAAAAAAGAAAAAAAAGATACAGGAATGAAGAATAAAAGAGACTACTCATAACTGATGGATATAACATTGAATAAAACTTCTTAAATCTATGCATATCTGGAATGTTCTCTATTTATTTAGATGCACAGTCTGAGCCAGGAATGCTCTTGGAATCCAAGATAAGGAGAAAGTAAGCCTTGTCATTTTATTGAGTTTGTTAGATAGACCAATAAACGATCACAGTATTCAGAATGGAATGTGATGAAACATAGAATATATAGACACGAGAGATTCTACAACAGAATGTTTCTATGGAGATTCTGTGTGTGAGGGGGAGAGGGAGGTGAAAAGATGCTTTTGAGGTCTGGTTACTTAAAATGACAAAGATGCTTTTGAGGTCTGGTTACCTAAAATCTATACCAATTACACCAATCAATACAGATCATCAGACTGTCTCTGGGCTAGGCAGAGCTTGAGATTTGGAGAGGAAATCTAGACCAGTTCCATTTACATTACTGTGTGAGACATGGAGAAAGCAAATTCTGTGGATGAAGGCCACATGACTTAATGAACACGAAACCATCTCTTATTTTTGAGCAAATTAGCTTGCTGCTCTGAATCTCCCTTATCTGTGAAGAGCTCCCTCTGATAAGGGTGGTATCAAGACTCTCAGTATCTCTCTGGTGAATAATAAATTCAAGGAACAATATTAGGACTATTTGTTTGCCTTGCTCATGTCTAAGTAATATATAATTATGATTTTTCAAAGTTCATGGTGCAAACCTTGTGGTATCAGTGGAAATGTTGAAAAGTTATCATGCTAATAGGATGCCTAACACAGTGATCATTTCTCTCCAACCATTTAGAAAATTTCAAACATATAGAAAGTTCTCAAGAATATACAAGAGGTTAGTACAGGGTAAGAGCTTCAAACTTCCTTGATTCAATTGAATTCCCCACTAATTATTAGATAATGGCTTCTTCTATTATTTCTAATAAAGGAGCTGCCTTTGATTTCTCTACACTGCTTAGCATAATCCAGCTACTTTGGGAAGAAACCATTATCAAGAGAAGGCTCTGCCGGTTTAATTGCCATTTCTTTATTTCTATTAAATATAGGAGGCTTACCTTAGTCCTTATTAACTACTTAATGGATTTACAAAGCACGTAGCAAAAGAGAATTTTCCTGTGCATTTAAATGAAACAAATAACATTCTCAGCTGATTATCCACTCAGGGGGGAAAAAGTTCCATCCTATTGCTACATTTAAGTCTGTGAAAGTAATAAATTAATCCATTAGTGAGCCCAAATGTATCTTCTGTTGTCCTTATTATCAACTATTCCCAGGTGCTCCTGGGTTTCCTAGTACAAATTAATGTGACTTTTATATTTGGTAATAGAAATATGCAGCACAAGGATCATAAACTATGAAACTATTCCCATACTACTGCTTTTCACAAAACCAGAATAACATTAAATATTAAATTAAGATGTTTTTTCAATGGTAGAGTGTGCTATCATGCCAAAAAACCAAGCAATGATATGCAATCAAGAATAAAAAAAAGGCGCGCACACACACACATATATACACACACGGTGCCCACATTTTCTTCCGGGTTACCCCATTTTATGTCCCATTTTAACAACATACTATCCAATGGTATGCAACTAAGATACATGGACTTCAGAAAACGTTGTCTGGTTCAGACACTCATTGTCCATCTATGTGTACATTCAATGAACAAAAAGTGCTTTGAGCAATCAGGAAACGTACTTCAGAAGGGCAGGAAATCCCCAGATAGGTGGCTATGAGAGAAAATTGCCTTTTAAAGCAATGTAGAGATGCTACTGGGGACATAGGTGAGTGTGAGCTGAGTCATGAAAGATTAGAAGAATTAACAACACATTCAACATCCAGAGCCCTCAAAATGCTCTGTGTGTGTGTGTGTGTGTGTGTGTGTGTGTGTGTGTAGAGGATGCAGAGGATGAGTAGTAACATGGAGAACATGATTGTGCTGGGGAGTGGAAATAAAGATGTTATGAAGGGTTTTCTCTATAGTTTTAGTGCCACTCCACGCTTCTTTTTTATTTTTTCAAAACACATCAAAATAAGAACTTTTCATGTGAAGCCACTTGTCTGAAGGCTTGATTTGACAGAGATGTTCACATATAAAAATACGACTCCTTGAAGAGTCTCCCATGTACCTGTAGATGACTCACAATTCAGTAAGAAATAAACTCTGTGACTGTGTCTATGTGTGTGGTAGGAAGGAGCGACAGACAGAAGAGAAAGATAGATAAACACAGGAAGGAAAGAGGCAGATAATCTGGAACGGTATGGTTATGGCTTAAGAGAAAGTATTAGTATGAACTTGAAATTGTAGTTTATAAATCACAAGAAAACACCACATAGCATATCTGCAATGAGACAGAAAAATTGGTGAGAAAAGATCCAGTGAACATTGACTTATCATATGCTTGTTATTTGAAAGTTACAACAGGAAGTGGAGAAGGCCAGGTGAGAAGTTCATTAGTTATGATACAGATGCACTGCTACAAGTTATAATTCAAAGTAGAATAATTCTGCTTGCAAGAGATTCCATTGTCATTCATAGAAATGTGGAGCTGGTAGCACTAGTTCAGAAAGCCAGAGCTGTAGGAGGAATAAAAGATGGCCCCTGAGTTCAAGCCACAGTAATGGCACACATTCACAAGGAAGAAAAAAAGAGTCCGCTTCTGTGATAGACTACAGTGATTGAACAGTGAGGAAAAGCCTCCGAACCTTCTACCCTGACAAATTAGCAATCTACAAGTGTAACCTTCAGTTGTTTCCACCTGATTTTTTCACCTGTATATGAAGCATATATAGTTGTATATATTGTATTGTATGTTATATATTGCATCATATATATTTGATATAGATATTGTTTTCCTCTATTTTATATAATAGATAATAAATATTTAATATATAATATATTGTATATTTAAATTGTAATACTTAATACATATTGTATATTATTTAACTATAGATAATTTTATTATCTTTAAGTAGTTGCACAAAGGGGGTTCAATCGAACATGTCAGTTCATGAACTCTATATATCTTGGCCTAAGGGACCCCTTACATCATTCCCCATCTTTCCCAGCCCCATCCCTCAGCTACCTTGTTCCTATGTGCATTGAGTATTACGACTGCATTCACCCATCATTCCTTTCTCCAAGTGTTAAATGCCAATCCGTACTACTACTACTACATTATAAGCTAATGTTGTAAATTGCAAGCAAAATAATGTATATGCAAATTTCAATGGGCAGCACATAGGTAAGTAAGAAAGATGGTAAAACTGGAGAAGTGGGGTGAATTATTGTAAATTTCAGGAGCTGTACAACCTATGTGTTTTTCTGTATCTCCATCGTAGTGATAGAAAGAAAACAAAACAAATCAGTATTATTTATTTTAATACTTTTTTATTGTAAAAATACTGTACAGAGGGGTTACAGTTACATGAGCAAAGTAATGAGTACATTTCCTATCAAGCATTGTTGCCTCCTCCTTTGTTAAAGTATTCTCCCTATACAATGGTGACTCTTAACAAATTCTTTAGCCAAAGGAGAAATTCGTGTTAGAGCTAAACTTAGCACTCCAGGATATTTTCCCTGGGAAATAATCCTATAAACTATTTAGACAAGATTGCTGTTTGAAGACTAGACTAAGCCAATGGCCCTTCAGGAGCTGCAGTTGAAGTTGGGTTGGCTTTTTTGTTTGTCCATTTTTGCTTTTTTTTTTAGTGGTTTTAATTGTAACATAAACAAAGTTATCTATCCCATACATATATAACCAATGTCTTTTGGGTTCTGATTATTGAGCACTTAGGAAAAAATCAGTGTCTTTTAACTAAGGGATTGATGTGTGATAAATTATTTTTCATAGGGTGATTATGAATTTCTTTTTTGATAATTTTTTATTATTTTAAAGTAGTTGGATGAAGGGGTTACAACTCAACATGTCAGCTTATGAGTGCAGTTCATCTTGATCAATGTCACCCAAATCCAGTTTTGACAATGCATCTTGGGAAGCACAGAGCTTATCTTGAGTTTTATAGTATCAGCATTCCCTGGTCTCTGTGGCTGACTGCTTCTCTCTCAACACAAATGAACATTCCTGTTTAGAAAAGGAGAGGAGAACATGAATCAAAATCTCTGTGTTCAACAGGAATGAGACATAGAGTTTAGGGAAAGAAAAAGAAAAGAGGCCACATCCTATATTGAGACCCAGGAAAAATGAAAATGGGGTTGTGTGTTTTACTGGAGCATGCTTTTGCTTTCTCTGTGATTGATAGCCCATCTCCTGGGATGCTGGTCACAGTAATAGTGTCATGGTCCCCTCTCAACAGTAGAAAAGGCTGTCAGTCCCAGGGCTAAGAAGGTGAAGGAGTACTGGGATGGCTAAATGAACCTAGCCTCACATGCTCCTCTGAGTTGGGCACAAGATACAGGGTGAGTTTTAATTTCAAGCTGATTTGCAGTTTATTTTACAGGGGTAGAAGTGAAACTGGAAGAACTAGAATAAAAATTAGGTAGGACCAGCTTTAGAAAATACGGAGTAACGTTTCAAGTTCAATTTTTTTTTTTAGCAAAGTGATTTATATTTAGTTTCCCAACTTTATACTTGGGCATGTATAAATTCTCAAGTCAAGTGTACATATGCTGATAAAAAAAAGTCAACAAAATGACATGTTTAGCAAGGTAGCAATAATTTAGTCAGGAAACGTAGGAGTTAGAATATGGCATATATTTGTATTCTAACCTTTGACTAAGTCATTAGAAAAAGGGTACATTGAGAATAACTCTCTCTCCATTTAAGACACATGTGATGAGATGTAACATAGGACTGGGTAAAGGATGTCTCTTCCTTCCTCTCCAGGAATGTGCTCCCATCCTGGACAGCTCCTGGTCCTTAGCACTCATGAGACCCGTGGGACTTTGGGATCCTTGGGATCTCAGATCAGAAGGCTCAGGCCTGCTTTGCCCTGTTCCCCAGGGCCATGTTCTCTTTGGAACTACCTTCTGACTTTCTCATTAATTAGTTGCACGGGGTCTCCATGACAACGCGGCTTGTTTCTATCATGTTGGAAAATGCTGAATCCTCCACCTGAGCAGAAGAGTCTCTACCAAGCTCTTCCTGAGTGGCTGTGGGAATCCTTCCAAGGGCAGAATCTGTTGAACTTTAAGCCAGTGTTCTAATGTTATCAAACCCAGATCCATACATTCACATCCTACATTGGTCCACCTCCTGTGGAATAGAGGTGAAAACCATCACCCACTCTGGGGAAATTTAGGTAGCCCTGCTTTGCACATCAGCATACAACAACAAAGGTTTGAAACACTCTTCAGGTTTTGAACTGTGGGCACTATGAAGCATGTGTGAGCTTTCAATTTCATTTAGATTGGGAGTAAGTTCCAGAATATTGGAATCAAGTATAAGCGCAACACAGTGACTGTAATTACAATAATAAAGGTTGATTGAAAATCTCTAGCTTTTAAGCATTCTTTCCATAGTGGGGAGAAAAAAAGGTAAAATGAGGTTATGTGATGCATATGCAAATTGAATTTGCTATTCCATTAGGTCTACCTATTTCAAGATATTATGGTGTCTACTAAAAATACATACAACTTGGGATCAAAAAAGAAATAGGGGAAACGCATGAGCCTTGTATTTCTCATTCTAATATTTCTGGTTCAGGCTGACCTTACAGAATATTCTTAGCTCTATAGTCAAATACTTTACTCCTAAAGCTTTAAAAATGTTTCAGTTTCATCATAGAGCTGCTGGTTTTGCTAAGTATATTTACAATTGTAAATAAGTTTAAGATTAGTTTGTTTAGTGTTAGCATGTTTTTGGACAATTTTTTTTATCACTTGCTGTTCATAGAAATAACTAGATGAGCCCCATCAAGAAGATTTTTCCTTGGTAACCAATGAAGAAATATTCCTGACTTGCCAATGTGGTTCCTTAGAGAACAGGAGCAGTTGTCTTCCTTCTGGATTCTTCTCCTAAACAGCTTCTATTCAGCACTTGAGCAATAAAGGAGGGGCAAGCCAGTAAATAAGTGGCACTTCAACAGGGCCTGAGGATACTTGAAAACAACTTGTTTTCTTAAATGGATTAAATAATCCCTCCCTGAAGATCTCATTACCTGATGATTTTGTAAAAAAAAAATTAAAAAATAGCTATTTCTTCCTAGGGAAGACACAGGTAAACTCTGAGTGTGACCAAAGGCTGAGTCCAACTGCATAAGGCTTGATTGGATCTCACTGTGAACAATGTGACTTGAGGCAAGTAAGTTTAGTCCATGGCACCTCTTATCTCCTATGTATAAATGGTAATAATAGAAGTCTTATGAACTGGTGTTAGACCATAGTTAAAACAGTTCAGTTCCTGGTGCTTGGTAAATGTTCAGTAAATGTTAGCCGTTAGTACATAATGCAAGGATATGAAAATACTCTAAACACTAAGTTCATTGAGGTTTGAAAAACTGGAAATGATACATCAAATGCCTTGGCTATAAGGAGGAAAAGGAATGGGTTTTGATTAAGATATATTCCTCTTTCACTCCTGATCTGTGCAATTCTTGACATACAGATTTGTGTTTATGCACATGCATGTGTGCATACATGCACATTGATCCTGAATTCAAGGCCTGGGCACTATCCCTGAGTTTTCATATTTTAGGCTAGGTCTCTACTAATTGATCCAGAGCTCCATTTTTGACATTTTTTGATGGTTAATAAGAGATCAGAGTCTCATGGGCTTCCTACTGAGGCTAGCTTGGAACCACAATTTTCAGATCTCAGCCTCGTGAGTAGCTAGGATTACAAGCATGAGCTACCAGTGCCCAGCAGCACATTGATTTTTGAGTGACTGAATAAATGAACTCATTAATTGAGGAATTCTCACTTTATTTGGCTTATGGTTTTCCACAGGCCTGAATGGCCTCAGGCAGGCTGTTGGCTTTGAGAAGCATCCAGTAATGGGTTATGAAAAATAATGTGATTTATGTTTTGGGTACAATTCAAAGAACAAAATTAATTGCTTTTCTGTCATCTTTATAAATTTTCATTGGTCCTTTGGTGTAAAGCAATGCCTGTCAGTGTCTTTAGACTTAATGCTGATGATCACAGTGCTTAATATTTTAATAAAGTAATGAGGTGTGTGTGTGTGTGTGTGTGTGTGTGTATGTGTGTGCATGTACACACATTAAAGAGAGGGACAGAAACTTTTTATATAAGGTCTAATCCATGTGTGTGTGTGTGTGTGTGTGTGTGTGCACATGCACATCAATCCTGGGACTTGAACTCAAGGCCTGAGTGGTGCTATCACTAACTTCTGTGCTCAAAGCTAGCACTCTACCACTTGAGCCACGGATCCACTTCCAGATTCATACTGAGTTATTGGAGATGAGTCTAATGAACTTAATTACCTGGGCTGGCTTCGAACTGTAATCCTTCAATCTAAGAATCCTGAGTAGCTAGGACAACAAGCATGAGCCACCAGCTCCTGTCTAAGAGCTAACTTTTCATTTGTATATTTGGGGAAGTTTTGCTCATGAATGAGCCATTATGAACACAAATAAATGATTTCCCTTTAATATATCAGAATATTAATGAAATGTACTTTTAGATTTTGAAAAGTACAACTTTAATAATCTGGTATAACTTTTATTTTGAAAATATATGTATCTTTTTTATCTGCTAAAGATTTCTACTTATACGTTATAGTTTTTTAAATACTTTTCAGTTCTAATTTCTTCCTCTGTTACTGGTTATTGGTTGATTGTAAAGTGTACGGATTGTCCTCTTATTTAACAAGCCCCTCTATTCATTTACTAGCACAGGGTACAGAGTTGCCAAGCTGGATTCTTCGTATTCCCTGTGAATCACAGAGTTAAATGAATGAAGGTCATAAAACTGGAAGAGTGCAGAATGGCTAGGGTTTCTATACCTGCCATCAAAACAGACTAGAGGCAGTCAGTTTCCAGCCAGCTCAGCTCTCCCTCTACATTCTTGTCCCATCAAGCTAAAGATAATGGCTTTCTGACTTTTGCAGTTATGTCACTGAACATCTGTGGCCCACTACATACTGCTCCCTGATACCATACAATTTCCTTCTTGAAATAAAACAAATTATTTGTTTCACCTCATTGATCATTTTGTGATTGGTAATCTCATGCCAAATTTGGTTTTTAGATACTACAATATCTATGATTTTAGTTGCATACAGTCACAAAGTTTTCTATGTATAGAAGAACATAAATATGGTCTTCTCAATTCTTCCCAAGGCCTACCTCAGTATGTTATACCTTCTGTCCCTCCCAGGAACAGGCTTGTGATTCCTAGTCTCTGCTACCAATATAACCTCTCTACTTTCTTGTTATAGAACTAACCACAAAGAACAAGCAGAGCTTTCTTTCTGTGGCTTCCCACTGATTTTTCACCTTTCTGAAAATAAGAATCCTGTCTTTTCATGAAGATGTGCCAGAAAGCTATCATAATACATATTAGCACAGGGAAAATAAAAAAAATACAACATGAACAAGAGTCTGGGGGCTAGGCTGATTAGCTAGGATTACAAGCACGAGCCAGGGCTCTGAGCTCATGCCTATAATCCTAGCCAATCAGGAGGCTGAGATCTGAGAATTGTGGTTCAAAGCTAGCTCAAGCAGAAAAGTCTCTGTAAGACTCTTATCTCCAATTAACCTCTCAGAAACCGGAAGTGGTGCTGTGGCTCAAGGTCTTGAGCAAAAAGCTCAGGGACAGCGTGCAGGCTGTGAATTCAAGCCCCAGGACTGAGAAAATTGGGGGTGGTGAAAGAAAGAGGAATTTGTTGTTTTGAGAAGCAGCTAGCTACTGCCCAAGGTCAATAAGAGCAGACATAAATACTTACACCTGCATTTTAGATAGGATGGGCTGCAAAGTTCATCAGGTGGCAATGTCACGTGCACTAGATTTGCACCTTTGATCTGCCTGAGGTTGTAGGTACTATATAAGACTTTTAGTGTTTCCAATACTATTTTCTCACATAACAAATGAAATGAAGGAAGCCTAATATCATTGCTTTCCTTTGAATATAAAGAGCACCTGGCCAGGCCCACTGGTAATCCCTTTAGGGTTTTGGCATTCTAATATTTGGTACAGTTCATTTATGAATTATTAATCCATCTAAAATTTTGAAGTATAGTTCAAGGCTTTGAGAAAATACTGACCAGGTGAAGGCATCTTACTGTGCATCATCTATGAGCTGTATTTCTTATGCATACTTGATTTACATTGATTTTGGTACCCTATATCTTGTGTACAGGTTTATCTGATTTGGGAAGGGAAGGGGAATAACAAAATGGTGAGACAAAGGACAAAGGGTGACCCATTGAAAAATCAATACTCACAAAACAATATGTTGGAAATGATCTTTACAATTTGTAGGGGAGGAGAGTCAAGGGAAGGGAAAGGGGGAGAAAAAATGAGGGAGGGATAGCAGTGACTACAAGAAAAGTACTCATTACTATACATATGTAAGTGTAAACCTTCTATATGTCACCTTGACAATAAAATTAAATTAAAAATTAAACTTGAGATAGATGTCTTGTGTTGGAAGACTAGTCTTAGAAGCATCATTGCCTTGTATTTTTTTCTAACCTTTTTCTTTTTCTATTTCCTTCTTTCCATGCTAACTTTGCTATAGCAGACCACTTGGGAATTGAATTCATGGGTAAGTCAAAACAATTTTCTCCTTAAATATCTCAGAAACACTACATTATAAAACACATATTGTTCTCCTTCTCCATCTGATTATAATTGAAAAAGTCTCATTATCAGATGCTATTGGTAGTTAAAAAAAAGGTTTTAGTCCATTTTTCACTAAATAATAGCTGAAAATTAAAAACAACACCATATTTGGAAAGCAATTTTATGTTCAGTGCAATCCTGCAAAAATCAGATTTGGCTCTTGGCTTTGGTTGTTTCCTTTAAATCTCAATTTTCTTATCCATAAAATAAGGATAATAATAGTTCCAAATTACTGCACATATAAATTGTTTAGCACGCTGTCTACAACACTTCAAACACTTAATAAATGGTAGAACGCTGATTTTTAAATGTCAGTTTCATTATTTCTGCTGTAATTCTTTTCTTCCCTTTATAGAAGAATGGCTGTGGAGGCATTTGGGTATTTATCCATCTTCATTTGGAGTACGGCTTGTAAACAATTCCATTTACAAATTTAAAATATTTCTTCTTAAAGTGTTTGCAGTGCATGGCACATTTTTAAAAGCATCAGGATGCCTTCAGTGCATTATTTTCTTTATTTGTATGAAACTGCACTAATTAGAGATAATACTCCTAGTCTTTATTACAAATTAAATGATAGAGAAAGCATTCTGTGATGTTCTGAATTCATCACAGTGCAGGGATGAATACATAGGCAGGAGATAAATGGACCAAAATTGAGAAATTTGAATCCCAATTCTTCATACTCTGCCTTGTGGGCTTTTGTTGAACTTCAGATTTCTTTTTTCCTTAATGGGATGTGGAAGTGAATACTTGCTTGATATGTGTCCGTGTTACTTGTGATAATACTTATATGTTTATTTGCCTTTATTTAACCAATCACATATTCACGCAGTAAATATTTATCAAATCACTACAAGGGATGGATACATGCAAAATTCTAGAAAAAAATAATTGCAAAAATGAAATACAGACATTCACTTTATTAAGCTCACAGTTAATAATCAGATAATAAAACTTCCATGAAATTTCTAGAATCTTAAGATATCTTCTAAGCAAGAGGACATTAGCTTGGATTAGTGTGAAGGTATACAATATGGAGAAATGCTGATAGGTGTAAAGGAGGTAATATCACAGGTACAGGTACTTAAGATGGATTCTGCTGGAGACTGTAAGAGGGAAGATTTGTAAGGATGACTGAAAGCTTTTTGTTTGCATATTAAGATGACACATGGGTCACTTCCAAAGAAAGAATCCTGACAGAAGAACAGATTTATTGGGAATATTTATTATATTGGGAGGGAAGGTTGAATTTAGAGTGACTTGGAAATTTTGAGAGAAGGTGTCAAGTTGATTGCTGTATAGCTAGAAGTGTTGAGAGCTAGAGTATTTACTAGCATATGATAAGGAAATTAGTATTGTTGAATGTTATTATTCATGATTGCTCTGTTTTACATTATATGGCAGATGGCTCAGTGCCTCCAGGTTTGGGGTTTTGCTAGGTAGAAATATTTGAAAATTAGAAAAGAAATGAAATTCAGGATATGAACTAAATAAAGCAGCATGGAATATAAGGTAGGTATGGAAGGAAGTGAAGAAAATGTGAAAGCAATTAATAGTCTTTATGAAAGTACCTGAAGGAAAGCCAAGTGCTGGGTACTTATACATATCTATAATCCTAACTACTTGGGAGAGTGCAATCTGAGGATCATGGTTCAAAGCCAGCCCAGGCAGACAAAAACAAAAGACTTATCCATCAAGAATTTTATCCATGAAGAATTTGGAAGTAGAATTGTGATTCAAGCAAAAGAGCTCCAGCTGTAAGCAAACAACTAAGTGAAAGTATGAGGGCCTGAGTTCATGCACCAGTGTTGCCTCCTTAGAAAAAAATACAAAGAAAAAGAAAATAGTGAAGAATGGAAATAAAAAAGGAAGTACTTGACATAGTTGTTGGCATGAATAAGAAATTATAGTCAGATGGAATATTGGTTGGTAATGATCTTTAAGGACAAGTGACAGGAGATGAAAATTTGTCAAAGGACATTTAGGAGAGTGAGTACACTACACTAGAGAGGAAATTCATTTGAAATTAGAGGCCAAGAATTTGAGAGGACATGGTTTGGAATAGGTTGCCTAAATAGATACACAGTTATTCATGATTATATTAAGATTGGAGTAGAGAGAAAAAAGAATTCGTCATATGTCTTAATTTCTAATAAATGTGTTTCACAGATGGGAACATAAAGGGCTTATTATATATAAGTAAGGGTAATTTGGGGCTGGGAAGGTGGCTCAGTGGTAGAGCGCTTGCCTTGCATGCATGAGGCCCTGGGTTCGATTCCCAGCACCACATAAGCAAAAAGAAAAAAGCCGGAAGTGGAGCTGTGGCTCAAGTGGTAGAGCACTAGCCTTGAGCTGAAGAGCTGAGGGTCAGCACCCAGGCCCAGAGTTCAGGCCCCACGACCAGACCCCCCCCCAAAAAAAGTAAGGGTAATAGCAATTACATACAAAATAAAGTCCACACTATTATAATAGCTTAGACAGGATAGCAATTGGTTTTCTTCAGTTTTGTTTCTTCCCAAGGTAGAATTAGTTTTCACTCCAGTAGTGGAGTCATATTTTACCTGTCATGAATTGATGACCAACGCTTCTTCTGTCTTGTGGTTTTAATATCACCTATATTTCTCTCATCTGCCTATATAGCTAGCATATATATTAACATAATCCAGTCAATGCATGTTCTCTTCTAAGGGACTTAATCCTAAAAGATGTCCCTCATTTTATATCTGTTTTTATCTAGACCTAAAATTCTATAGTCACATCTGAGTGCAAAAAGTCTGAGAGCCACAGATCATGATTTGGATTCAGCTTGGACAGGAAAGTTCTTGAGATACTTTTCTCCAATAAATCACCAAAAATCCAGAAACAGAGCTATAGCTCAAGTGGTGGAGTTCCAGACTTGTTTTATAAAGCTAAAGGACAGCACATAGGCCCTGAGTTCAAGCCCTAATACTAGCATATACACACGCAAGCACAAAAAAGAAAGGCTGGGGGATAGAATTTTAGTGGCTCTAAAAGAAAAGAAAAATTAAGGGTTTAGTAATCCCTACCATCTAAAGAGCTGCCATAAAATTTCAAGGAATTTGATATTCCACAAGGAACAAGAGGAAGAGTTATCTTCAGGAGAGGAGAGCCCTGTCTTTGAGGGTAAGAAAATAGAATTTCAGGAAATTAGACTTTTCAGACATGATTCAAGGTTCAGTTGCAATAGAAGGAGTCAGAATAGAGATTGGAATGTGAAGGAGGTGAGACGTGGAAAAGTAATCTCTTGAGGCAAGGAGAAAATTGAAGGAAGAAGAGAAGAAAGTGACTTATGGACTACAGATTACAGACATATATGGACATGGTTTGTGCATTAAAGTATAAATTGTGGAGAACGCAAGCAGTTTGCACTGTCTTCATTCACTGATGTGAGCAAAGGAATGGTGACATGGAAGTGTGAATATCAGTAGTAATTTTGAGCATAACTGGCACTAGATTTCATGACCAGTGAAATTCACCCCATCGGGCATTAAAGAAGGCAGGAAAATGGAGACTCCCATAACTGTTGAGTAGAATGTCCACAGAACCAGAAATATCATCATAGCTGGTGATAGGGCTGAATAGATTCGAATACTACAAAAAGTGTGGTCAGGGTTATGGCTAACATAGTATTATTTATTACTATGGGAAGAAATAACCCATTCTTGCCTGTGGTGGTACTGACAGCATATCATATTGTAAAACCAAAATATGTATCCAGAGGTCCATGTTAGAACTCATTTAGTAGAATGTTGTTACTGGTCCAGGAAAAGTAATAGGTTATTGTGTAGGTCATCAAGATGACTCTCCTGACAAAGGTTATAGTGTGGCTTGCAGAAGTTATAGTCAAATTATAGATTTAAAACTGATGGAGAATGAGTTCCCAGTGTGTAATTCTTTGACTCCAGCAATAGCTGTTGCCTTGGAGAGATTGGGGTCAAAGCAAGTGCACAGTTTATATGTGATAATGGCAGCTGATAAAGGATTATTTGGAATGGTGAATAGATTTATTGCATTAATGGTATACTCTGTCCACTGGACACATTAATTTATTCCTGCAGATTTTTCTTTCTGAATATGTAAAACATTACTTTTAGATTTTGTTTGTGATTATGGAATCTATTAGAGTAAGATCCTTTCTATTGAAAGTCTTATCATACCAAGAATATCATGTATACAATCAGGCTCAAGTGGTAGAGTGCTAGCCTTGAGCAGAAAAAAACTCAGGGACAGCACCCAGGCCCTAAGTTCAAGCCCAAGGACCAGCACAAAAAAAGAACAAAAAAAGGGTTATTTTGGTGTTGAATATTTTACCTGGCAACCCTAAGTTCAAGGGCTACAAGCTAAATAAAGGATATTTTTATAATGTCTCATTCTTGTCGCATACCACAGTTCCCATGAAGACTGAATTTGAGTTAAAATTTGTGTTGATGGCTAAAAGATAAGCAGGATAAATGAGGCAAAAGCAGAAAACTTTGGAACCCAAATGTGCTGTGTATCTCAAGGGGGAGCTCTGCTTGTTACATGATGCAAATTAAGCAAAAACAATACTAAGCTGTTCTCAAATGATCTCTTAGCAACGACGGTTGTTTAACATGGCAAATGCTGCCTTGTAATCTCATTGGTTCCAAGCATGATGGGTCCTGCTGTCAGAGCAATTGATGAAATACTTTAATGCCAAGTACTTACTGTGAGTGAAATAGATTAACACCTCAGATATGGATACTTCAAAAAACAAATGGTAGCTTGCTGCCTTAGTTTATCAGCTTTTGAGAAAGAAAGTAGCATTTAACTTACTGGAAGATGCAGTTCAAGACTACATTAATGAAGCAATAACAGCTGTGCCTTTTTCTGTTCACTACCCATTTATTTCCCCATTACATTCAAGCTGCTAACATCAGTCAGAAACATGGTTTTATGTGAATATGGGGTCTTTTGTTATTACAAGAGAAGTTTAGGTGTTTATGTTCTATAGTTTTATAGTAGAATCATAATTGTGGTTTGAAAACTCTGTTTTTCTAGGGGAAAGTTATGGTACAGTGTACTATGATAGAAAATATGTGTTCTTTAAAGCCAGGATAATACCTTTCTAATCTAGATACCACTTTCTTTATTTGTGAGACATAAGTTTCTTGTCTGCTCTTGTAGCTGTCTGTCTATTAATGTAGACCAGTATATACCTCTTAAGATTCACTGGCGTAAGCCGGGCGCTGGTGGCTCACGCCTGTAATCCTAGCTGCTCAGGAGGCTGAGATCTGAGGATCGTGGTTCAAAGCCAGCCCGGGCAGGAAAGACCGTAAGACTCCTATCTCCAATAAACCACCAGAAAACCGGAAGTGGCGCTGTAGTTCAAGTGGTAGAGCGCTTGCCTTGAGCTGAAGAGCTGAGGGACAGTGCCCAGGCCCAGAGTTCAAGCCCCAC
>NW_012267364.1:3366877-3404590 GCF_000151885.1 Dipodomys ordii | reverse complement strand
CTCCTTCTCTTCCTTCCTTCTTTCTTTCCTTCCTTCCTCCCTCCCTTCCTCCCTCCCTCCCTCTCTTCCTTCCTTCTTTCCTTCCTTCCTTCCTTCCTCCTTCCCTCCTCCCTCTCTCCCTCCCTCCCTCCCTTCTTTTGGTGCTAGTGCTTGGGATTGAACTCATGGCCTGGGAACTATCCCTGAGATTTTGGGCACAAGGCTAGTGCACTACCACTGGAGCCACAGTTTGAACTATGATTCTCAGATCTAACCTCTTCATTAGCTAGGATTATGGCATGAGGCAGAGGCGCCTGGCAAATTGTCACTTTTATTTTGACTATTTTTCTTCTCTACAGGTAGAAAAAGACACATGTATCTTTTCATATTGCCTATATCTTATAACTTCAGGATACTCATTCTGTACTTCCTACACATACACTGAAAATGGAGGTCATTCTAGATAGCTGTTAATGCTCTCTACTGTTTAGTATTTTTTAAATAAGTTTTTTTTATTGTGAAAAGACTGTAAAGAGGGGTTATAGTTACATGAGCAAGGTAATGAGTACATTTCTTATCCAGCATTGTTACCTCCTCCTTTGTTTTCTCCCCTACCATCCCTGCCCTTTCACCTCAACTACACTTTCCCCACCCCCCAGCCTAAATTGTAAAGTTCATTTTTTAACATGGCCTCTTGTACATCTCATTGTTGCAATGGGTCAACCTGTATCCCTATTTTAAACAATATGTTTTTTTCCCTTTCCTCTCCCCAAATTATACCAACATCAAATACAGTGAAAACAGGGGTTATACCGTGGGGGAGGGACATACAAAGCAACAAAAAAAATCACATAGTACCTTATAAATATGTTAGAAACAATAGCAAGAAAGAAAAAAAACAATTGTGTTCCTAAGTTGGGGTTCATTTCACTAAACATCATCTTGTCTGAACTTTTCTGCTTGTCCTAGACATATACTAGTTATTGCAAATAAATGAAATCATGGGGTCTATGTTCCTTTGGGCCTGGCTTACTTCACTTAATTTAATTTTTTCTAAGTCTTTCCAGTTCCTAGCAAAGGGGGCAATGTAATTCTTTCTGATGGAGGCATAGAATTCCATTGTGTAATATACCACATTTTGTTGATACATTCATCTAATGAGGAGCCTCTGGGTTGCATATGTTAACTATGGTAAATAATGATGCCATAAACATAGCTGTGCTGGTAGCTTTTGTTTGTGATCATTCTGGTAAATACCCAAAAGTGGGATTGCTGGGTCATAGGGGAGCTCTATGTGCAGTCTTTTGAGGAACATCTATACTGCTTTCCAAAGTGGTTGAACAAGTATACACTCCCCCGAACAATGCAATAGGATTCCCTTCTGGCCATATCCCCTCCAGCATCTGTTGTTATTAGAGTTTTTGATTTTAGCCATTCTAACTGGGGTGAGGTTGTATCTCAATGTTGTTTTGATTTGCATTTCTTTTATGGCTAGAGAGGTTGAGCATTTTTCTTCATGTGTCTATTGGCCATTCTTATTTCCTCTTCAGAGAAGTTTCTCTTTAAGACTTTAGTCCACTTATTTATTGGGTAGCTGTTTCTTTCAGGATTTGTTGTTGGGGGATTTAATTTTTTGAGTTCCAAGTATATTTTAGATATGAGACCCTTGTCCGTTGTATACATAGTGAAGATCTTCTCTCAATCCGTGGGCTTTCTATTGATCTTGTTAGCTATGTCTTTTGCCATGCAGAAGCTCTGCAGCTTCATGAAATCTCGTTTGTCCAACCTTTCTTTGATTTGTTGTGTTTCTGGGTCTCTATTAGGAAAATTCAGCCTGTGGCAAGGAGACCTAGGATTTTTCCTATTCCTTCCTGTAATATTTTCAGGTGTCTACTTTGAGCCCAAGGTCTTTGATCCATTTGGAGTTGATTCTGGTGCAGGGTGATATATAAGAATATAGCTTTTGTTTTCTACAGGTGATTAACCAATTTTGCCAGCACCATTTACTCAAGAGGCTGTCTTTCTTCCATTCTATTTTTTAGCTCCCTTATCAAAGATTAGGTGGCTATAGGTCTGTGGGTTCATTTCTGGGTTTTCAATTCTATTCCATTGGTCCTCAGGTCTGATCTTGTGCCAGTACCAAGCTGTTTTGATTACTATGGCTTTGTATTAGAGTTTGAAATTTGGTATAGATATTCCTCGAGTACTGTTCTTTCAGTTAAGGATTATTTTTGCTATTCAGGGTCTTTTATTGTTCCATATGAATTTTTGGATTGCCTCTTCTATTTCCTTGGAGAATGAGGTTGGAATATTGATAGTTATCACATTGAATTTGTAGATAGCCTTGGGAAGTATTGCCATTTTCATGATGTTGATCCTTCCAATCCAGGAGCATGGGAGGGTTTTCCACTTTCAAAGTTCTGTTTTGATTTTCTTTTTCATGTTTTTATAGCTTTTATCATAGAGGTCCTTCATTTCTTTGGTTAAGATAATTCCTAGGTATTTTATTTTTTTGTGGAGCTATTATGGAGTTGCTTTCCTAATTTCAGCTATGCTTTTCTCATTGTTGGCATACATAAAATCCATTGATTTTTTAGGGTTAATTTTATACCCTGCTACTTTGCCAAATTTTCGAATCAGCTTGAGTAATTTGGAGTGGAGCCATGGGATTCTTTAATTACAAGATCATGTCATCTGCAAAGAGGGAGAGTTTTACTTCATCTTTCCCTATTGAGATCCCCTTTATGTTTATATCTTGTCTTATTGCTCTAGCTAGGCATTCTAATACTAATACTTGAAGAAAAGTGGAGAGAGTGAACATCTTTGTCTCGTTCCTAAGTTTAGTGGAAATGGCTTTAGTATTTTGTCATTAAGTATAATGCTGGCTAGAGCAATTTTTCATTCACCATGTTTACCAGTAGTGTTTGTAGAGCTTTTTGGGAACTCTCCTCTGGATTATTCATTGCCTGTTCTGTCACCTGATTATCCTGAGCGGGAGTTGAGATACCCAGACTTGCCATTTTTCTTGTCATATACAGCATTTATTGTATTGAGGAAAATTCCATGGATTCCTAATTATTCCAGAGCCTTCATCATAAAGGGGCATTGGATCTTGTCAAGTGCTTTTTCTGCATCTATTGAGATTTCTTATCCTTGCTCTTGTTGATGTGATGAATTATATTAATTGATTTGTGTATATTGAACCAGCTTTGCATCCCTGAAATGAATTCTTTTGATCGTGGTGTATGATGTTTTTAGATGATTTTTTTAAAGTCGATTGGCCAAAATTTTGTTGAGAAGTTTTGCACCAATGTTCATCAAAGAAATGTGTCTATAGTATGAATCCTTGGCTGGTTTTGGGATGAGGGTTGTGACAGTTTATTTGCATAATTGGAGAGTTAAATCTATAAATGTTGAGAGTTAGGAGAGGTGTTTGGTAATTCCTGCCATGTTATCACACCTTCTTTTCTTTAATTTCTTTTTTTATTGTGAAAATACTGTACAGAGGGGTTACAATTACATGGGCAAGATAATGAGTACATTTCTTATCAAGCATTGTAGCCTCCTCCTTAATATCTTTTTTTTTTTTTTTGGTCAGTTGTGGGGCTTGTACTCTGGGCCTTGGTGCTCTCCCTGTGCTCTTCAGCTCAAGGCGAGTTCTCTATTGCTTGAGCCACAGCTCCATTACACACCTTCTTGGCAGCTGAAACAACTGGGCTCTTCCTATGGTTCTTGAATTCTCGGTTTGGGTGGGGTTTCTTGGCCTTTATTGTGGTCTTGTTGGTTTTCTATGTATAGGACATCTTTAACTATCTTTTGAAAGGCTGGTTTGGTGGAGATATATTGTTTGAGTTTTTCTTTGCTATGGAAGGTTTTTATTTGACCTTAGGTTATGAAGGAGAATTTAGCTGGGTACATTATTCTTGGTTGATAGTTGTTTGTTTTTAGGGCATGGCATATATCATTCCAGGCTCTTCTTGCTTTAATTGTGTCTGCTGAGAAATCTGAGGTGATTCTAATTGGTTTTCCTTTAGAGGTGATTGATCTTCTATCCTTGACAGCTTTAAGGATCTTTTCTTTGATCTTTTCCTTGGTCTGTGTGGATTATAATGTGACCGTGGGATGTCCTGGTCTGGCCTGGTCTCTTTGGGGTTCTAAAAGCTTATTGTATCTGAATAGGCCTATCTTTTTGCATGTTTGGGAAATTCTCTGCTAGGATCCTGTTAAACAAATTTCCTAGACCATTAACTTCTGTCTCTAGGTGCTCCTCTACACCCATTATCCTCAGATTAGGCATTCTGATGATGTCTTCCAGATGTTGAATAGATCTATCGTATTTTTTGTATTTGTCTTGGATAGTTGTATGTTCTTTCTCTATAATATCTAGGCTGTCTTCAATCCCCGAGATTTGATCTTCAGCGTCATCTAACCTACTGCCAAGACTTTCTACTTTGTTTTTTATTTGCTTTCCTTCGAATTGGTCTAATTCCTTTCCTTCTAATTTGATGGCTTCAGATTCTTTGTTGGAGCTGTGTTTTAGATCTTGTATGAACTTCTTTAATTCCTTAATTTGCTGTTCATTGTTTATTCTCAAATCACTTAGTTGATTGGTTATGGTTTCCTTGGACTCACTTTCCTTCTAACTGGCTCCATCCAGCATTCCTTTTGTGGTCTCCCTTGATTCTTTCAGCTGTCTGTTTTGGATTCCATGAATGCCTCTTTTGATCTTTGTCTATTCTCATCCTGCTCACAGAATTCCTGCATTACTTTTTAATTAGCTTCCTCACGTTTACTCAATTCTTGTATTTCTCTTTGACTGTTCTCAGCCTGCTCTTCCAGTTCTTGTGTTAATCTTTGAGTAGCTTCCTCATGCTCATGAGATTCCTGTATTAATTTTTGGTTAGCCTCATCATGCTCGTGAATTTCCTGTAATAATCTTTGGTTTGCCTCATCTTGCTCCTATCATGCTCACACTGAGTCCTTTGCAGGTTTTCAATTTTTCATTCACCATGTTTACCAGTAGTGTTTGTAGAGCTTTTTGGGAACTCTCCTCTGGATTATTCATTGCCTATTCTGTCACCTGATTATCCTGAGCGGGAGTTGAGATACCCAGACTTGCCATTTTTCTTGTGTTTCTCATTTGGTGTGAGAGTAACACCAATTTCATGCTAGAACACAATTTTAAGGCAAGCATCAACCAGAGTCCTGTAGTTGCACAGTCAAAATTGCTCCAAATACAATCTAGTTCAACAGATACAATCTATTCCATATCAAACAAGTATGGATTCATGGGCTAAGAACATCAAAGTGAGATTCAGCAAAGCAGAAATTACTAGGTTTTGGGAGAATTGTGGGGAAAGATAGGATTAGTGGTATATGGAGAGGTAAAAGGAGAGTGAATTCAGCCAAGTCTTAATCTCAGAGAGGGAAATGGATAGAACAGAATGATAGGAGAGATATAAAAATACAAGAAAAAATGGAAAAACAAAAATTTAAATTAAAAAAAGAAACACTTAAAATTATGTAACTTTAAAGAAATGATTTAGAGAAGAAAGATAGGATGAGGGGAGGGTAGAGATTAAAAAGGAAAATTTAAAAAAAGAAAATAAAGATTCTTAAAATTGGAATACTTGAAAATTATATAGACTCTTTAGTATTTTTTAATAAAAGTGGAATCACAATCTCAAAAGTACAGTGGCATATTTCAACATCTTATTTCTTTGGCTTGATACTGTAACAGGAAAATATCTTCAATTAAATTTAGTCAATCTGCCATCCAGGAATAGAAATCATTTATCTATAACTTTTCCAAAGCTCTTCTTCTTTTAGGCAATGTATGCTAATAAGAATTGGGACAATTTAGCCAAGACTGATGGTGAATGCCTCTAATTCTATTAACTTAGGGCTGCTATCTGTAAGAAAGTGATTTGAAGCCAACCCAGGAAGTTAAGTCTCTATGACTCCATTTCAACAACAAGCCAGCAAATGTAAAAAACTGGGCTGGAGGCATGGTTCAAGTGGTAAAACACATATTATGTGCAAGCAATCCAAGCAAGTACAAAACATTGAATTCAAATCCTAAACCAGCAGGGGAAAAAAAGAATTCAGAATTTGGACAAGAAGATTCAAAGTTTGATGTTCTGATGGCTGAACTTGAGCACTGAAGTAACTATTATTGCAAATTCTGGAGTTTTCTCTGAGGGATGAAGTGTGTCTCCATTTGACTAAGTCAGTGATGTGAGGAGAATGAAATTATTATTGTAAATATCATCAGAGCCTGGCATTACTGTGGAGTCACTACTTGTCAGCATTTAAGTAGACTGGGAATGTATTACAATTTCTGCCAGTTTATAAATAATCTTTACTTTGTAATATAAAAAATGTTTATAAAAAATGAAACTAAAATAATTAAGACCAAATATGACTTTCAAAATAACATAAAATATATATCATAAGCCAATTGCAATGTAATCACTATAGCTTGCAAGATTTGAAGAAATGCAATTACAGGTCATCTCTTGAGGAAATTCCCCTGAGCAGCTCTTGAAAATGAATCCCACTTTAATCTGTGAAAGTGGTTAAGATAGGATTCCATTTGAGATTCTATCACAAGCAGATGCTAACATGTGTATGGATATCTATTATTGAAAATACTATAAAAGCTGTTCTATTCTGTATTTTTTATGAAATAAAAATTTCTGCTCCTTGAGTTGGTCATCACTTTTTGAGAAGTGAATTCATTTTTTCCTCCTATTATCTGTCTTCTTTTTTAAAAAAATTTAAATCTCAACTGTTTTTCTCAGTCCTAGAGTTTGAATTTAGGACCCTGTGCTTTTTAGGCAAGTGCTCTATTAATTGAACCATGCCCAAGTATTTTTTGCTTTATTTTCTTTCAGATAAGGTCTTGTAGATTTTTCTGGGACCAGTCTCAGACCATGATCCATTATACTATGCCCCCAAGACATGCCTTCCACACACGTCTCACCTTATTCAACTTGTTCCTTGAGAGGAGATCATTTCAGCTTTTGGAAAGACCACATCTCAAGCATTTGAAGCCCAAGCTGGCCTCATACCTTGATCCTCCCCTCTACCTCTGAGAATCCACATAGCTGTCATAAATTGTCCTTATTTATTTATGTGTTTATAAGGCTTTAAAAATAATATTTTTCTTTTCTGTGAGCTTACTTCTCATCAATCACAGCTTTCATATATATGAGTATAAAAGTCTATTTAAGCTGAGTGCTGTTGGCTCATACCTGTAATCTTATCTACTCAGGAGACTGATATCTGAGGTATGGGTTTCGAAGCCAGCCCAAGCAGAAAAATCTATGAGATTCTGATCTCTAATTAACCACCAGAAAGCAGGAAGTGGCACTGTGGTTCAAGTGGTAGAGCATTCACCTTGAGCTGAAGAGCTGAGGGAGAGTGCCCAGGTCCAGAGGTCGAGCCCCATGACAAAAAAAAAAGTCTGTTTAGATAGGGGATATATTTTTGGTAATTATGAAACTTTACTAAGAAAGTTCAGATTGGATCTATATGTTTTGAAAGTTGTTTTATTTCCAACTAAATTAAAACATCTAATTGAACCATTTTATCTTTCCAACTGAGTAACAGCTAAAGGAAACTCAGGTCCAAACCATCCTTCAGAAAATTTGAGGTTTAATATTTTCTGTGTCATCTAATTGTTTAAAATATTCCCTTGGTAGTGGTAGGGTCATAGAGTATCAGGGGAGGAAGGAAACCTTGAGCCTTTTGAGTATGAAATCAGATTTTTATGTTGAAGGCCAACAAATCCCTGCAGACTTTCCCCATTAACTGAAGTAGATTATGATAAAACCAGTATTCAATAGTAAATATTTTATTGGCTCTCTGCTTTTAAATAGTTTCATATTTTCACTTTTAGTGCTTTTGTTTTTCAATAGCAATCAATCCAGATGCTGTGCTAATCATCCAATGTTATTTACATCTAGCTGGAACAATAGATTTGTTAGAATGTGGAAAGGGGTGACATTCATCAAGATGCACTGTATTTGTAAACTCTTTTGGTGAATGGCAATTCATTTGTAAAACTACTTAAAGAGAATGAAAAATAGATGTATTAGCTTTCCATTGCTACAATAAATGCTTGAAATAATCAACTTAAAGAGAGAAAAGGTTTATTTGGGCTCATGGTTTTGATCACTTGACCCTAGTGCTCTATGCAGAGGTTACAAGTTTGAGTTGGAGTATTTGGCAGAACAAAACCATTCTCATGGCTGGAAACTGAAAGGCAGAAAGAGGCAAGGACCAAGGGGCCCATCTCCCTTTACAGGATGAGCCACAGTGGCCTTCAGATCTTCCTCTTTTCCCTCCTCTCCAGTGTTCTGCCTCCTCTCAATGGGGTAACTTCTGAATGAAGCCTTTACCACATAATGTATGAGGGATGCTAAAGAGTTCAACTATGGCAGTAGTTAGATATTCCTTTGCCTGTGATGATTCTTTACAATTAACTTTGATGCCTGATGACAGGCTTGTGAAATCATTCTAATTAATGCAGATACTTGCACATCAATGTTTTGATATGGTTTTGAAGGTAATGTAGCAAAAGTGAGGAGTCCCTACATCCAGATGCTTTTATAGTACTGTTACTGTAATAAGGATGGTGCAAATTCAGACTATCCTCCAACCACCGTTGGTGTGGCTTTCAACTTGAACTCAGAAATGAGGATGTCATACATTTTTATTGAATGTTGATGGGGAACTGAAACTTCTTGCTCTTCTAGAAACATTATTCTTCTCTTACCTGGATAGTGTTTTTCTTCATTTTACAAAGCAAAACTAAACTAACAATATAGCCCAAAGAGTTGAGGACAAATTAGCGAGAACTTGGCTGAGAATTAAGTTTTCCAATCCCTGTTGAATAGAGCAAATTGTTAGAATCAGCATTCATAATTGAGCTTCAACTAAAGGCTTTGTTTTACAATTTGCTTTAAGGTAATTAGAAAATTGTGCATGAAAGCATGGCACATATAAATCACAGGTATATTCATCTGAATGGATTTTGTATGGCTTATATTTATAGCTCATTTTGTAGAGGCTGATTTACTGTATTGAAACAGACAATTAAAGAAAGGTAAAGGGACTAGCATTTTCCCAGCAAGAGCAATGTGCTAGGCAGAATGCCAGACATGGCACAAGCTCTACCTGAGTTCATCTTCTGTAACATAAATATTGCCACTATTTCACAAAAGAAGACACTGCATAAAAGCCTGAGCATAGGGGAAATCCATAAACATATTCTTCATTGAACATATGCAGGCCTAATCAAAATAATTCTAATTTATATCCTAAAATTTGTAGCAGAATCAGACAGAAATGAAATACAATTCTGGCCAGCATACCAATAATGTTTTGCAGTTATTTATTGAATCATTTTGAATAAATCCTACACTGCATTTATTTAAATAGTAATTCAATTTGTTTAATTTATAATTTGTCAAATGGCTTCATTCTACATCACACAGAGGCTATTTTTGCTCTTATTTTCTTTGGCCAAATAGAATCAGATGTGAAAAAGAAAATTGGATATAAAGTGACAAATCCAACTTTAAATAGTCTAATAGAATTTCCTGAAGGTAGTCCTTAGTGAATATTAAGAAGATCAAGTGTATTGTACATATATATACATGATAAAATGAAAAATAAATAGTTTCCATAATCACATACAAAAGCTTCACAATCAAACATACAGAGGCCTTGGCATAAATCAACTTAAATATTGTGGAATTCCAAGGGGAAAATGTTATTTGCACATTCTACAAATGTTAAGAATTATAAAAAAATCTCTTTTGTAAGAACATTTTTAAACTCTTCTTTAAAATTTTATTTTATTGTAAAGATTCTGTAGAACATTTTTTAAACTCTTAAAGTACAAATAATCCACATGACATGCCTTGAGACATGTTTAATCTACCATGTACCATGTACCAATCACTGTTCTGGGTTCAGGAGCTAAGATTTTAGTAACAGAGAGAAAACATAAACATGGCTCATAAATAAAACATGTATTTGATTCTGATGTTATAAACAGATTTGTAAAAAAATAAGAAAGAACCAGGAGTAAGGTATTGATGGTTGTAAATAGACAGCCAGGGCTGGCATGACTGAACATAAATAGCATTTGAATAAAGATTGAAATGAAGGAAAGAAGGCTGTGAATGCCTTGCTAGACAAGACTTGCAAGACTTTGCTAGACAAGGATAAATCCAAGCTCAAGCACAAAAAGGTCCACTTAGCTCAAACCAGTAATCTTATCTGCTCCTGAGGCTGAGATCAGAAGATCTCCTTTGGAAGCCAGCCAAGGCAGGAAAGTCCCTAAGGCTCTTATCTCCAATTAACAAACAGAAAAGAGGAAGTGGCAATGCAGCTCAAAGAGATAAGTGTATTAGCCTTAAGTGAAAAAGCTCAGGGACAGTGCCCAGACCCTGAGTTCAAGTCCCATGACTGACTGCCTCCCACCCGTGAAAAAAAAAAGAAAGAAAAAGGTCCATTGTGGCTGGAGCAGACACACAAAAGGAAAGAGTTGAGTTACAGGGATTAGATCAGGTAGACTTTGGAGATTATGGTAAAGCATTTGCTAATAAATGAAATGGAGAGCCTTTGAGAACTATAATGAGGGAAAAAATGTTCTATGGTTGATTTTTTGATGAAAGCCATAAAGGGGGGAAAGCAAGGGAGGGAGAGAGTGAGTCACACACACACACACACACACATACACACACACACACAGAATAGAATGTGAAGATTGAGCCCATTGCAAAGATGGAAAGGAAAAATAATGATTATCTGAAGAAAGACTTCAATGCTGGACTGTGCTGGAATATTGAATTACAATTCAGATTCTGAATCTATATTGGAAAGGGAGTTTACTGGATTTATAGAAAAATCACAAAATGAGCTTAGATTGTTTGAATATATTTAAATACTTGGAAAATTGGGTTGAGAAAGAGAGAGACAGAGGCAAAGAAAACAGAGACTGAGAGAGACAGAGATTCCAGAGAGGGGCCACTGCTTGTTGGAAGGAGGAGGATCTTGAAAGGTGATTTGAGGAGCAACAATTGGCTCATAACACTTCATTTGAAGGCTGAGTAATTTTGAAATATTTTGGAGGGGGGGAAACAGGAATAGAGGGGACTCCAGAACAAGCAAACTGGTGGCATAGATAGAACCATAGAAATCCCAAAGTTACATTGATCTAGATTTAAGAGGCCAATTGTAATTTTTGTTGTTGTTGGTCATGGGGCCTGAACTCTGGGCCTGAACTCTGTTCCTCAGCTCTTCAGCTCAAGGCTAGTGCTCTACCACTTGAGCCACAGTGCCACTTCCCCAATCATAATTTATAAAATGTCCAACAAGAAGTCATGTTTTATAAGCTAAGTGTGCATCTGGAAAATAAACTATAATAACAATATCAATGATAGGTAGTGGCAGAGAAAGCAAAATGCTTGTTCTTGCCCTTACATGGCTTTTATTTTGTTTCCTTGCTTGAGAAAGAGAGGTTGTTCATTAAATAACAACAGTTGTGGGTCCTTAGTTTTGGCTCATCACTTCTTCTGGAAGAATCTCCCTAGGGGTGTCTCTAAAGGACTCTATTGATGAGTTCCTCTCTACTTAAACATCTTGGAAGAATGCAGTCTTGGAGTAGTTGTGGTGAATATATAGATCTCCTTGCTGGACGGTGATAGCTAGCATCATCACTCTGCCAGTCCAGAAAAAAATGTTTATTCCGAGTTTGGTGCTAGCTATCCAGGCAAGGCAATATTCTTTTTTTTTTTTTTTGTCGGTCGTGGGGCTTGAACTCTGGGCCTGGGCACTGTCCCTCAGCTCTTCAGCTCAAGGCGAGCGCTCTACCACTTGAGCTACAGCGCCACTTCCGGTTTTCTTGTGGTTTATTGGAGATAGGAGTCTCACGGTCTTTCCTGCCCGGGCTGGCTTTGAACCTCGATCCTCAGATCTCAGCCTCCTGAATAGCTAGGATTATAGGTGTGAGCCACCAGCGCCCGGCGCAAGGCAATATTCTTAAGTGAATTTAATAGACTGTAATCTTGGGCTATTTTGGTTACTATGGAAATGTTGTTAGAAAAGATAGGCACTATAAGGACCTCCTTCCTAGCCAATATTTTTTTCCTAAAAAAATTTACTGATTTTTTTATCTGTAAATAAATAAATCATTGTAGACATAAACAGTATATATAAAATAAGCAAGAGATGTATGTTCAGCTTTCATGTTTATTCTCAATTACAGCCCATGGAATTGGCCATGTCAAGGTGAAGAACAGTGCTGGTTCATTAGAAACCACTTTATTTTTCTAATCATAAGAATGTTCATCAACTCAAAGTTTAAGTAAAACAACCAATTTCCTAGTATGATGCTCATTTTCTTCTACTTAGCACTTTATCACCTGACTACTATAGTTTACACTAGCCATATCTGTTATACATTTATATATGAATATATAGTTTATTTTATATAATATAATTATATAATACTGTACCTGTTCAACTGTTACTGGGCCTTTGGTTTATTTCTTGTTTAGAACACTAGATATAAATTTGTCTTGAATATTGCAGGAGCTATCTTTATATAAATATATATTCATACTATTTAGTCTTGTTGGGCCATGAGATAAAGATATTATAAAATATGCTTGTTGTGGTGGATTTGTTGTTTTCCTGAAGAGACTAAACTGATTTACAATCCAACCCAGATGGTCAAAGATTTTCTTTTATTTGCCACTTTTTTCCCATGACTGAAATATTCCCTAACACTAATTTTCCATTCTGTGTGTGGCAGTAACTTATCTGACTTCCCGAAATGAGAATGTGAGCAGAGTTTCATGTTTGACATTTTAATATACTACTTTTGATATGTTGAGTAGGTTCCTTATCTATTTTCTAATGGATTTTCCCATTTTGTTATTGATCTCTTAGAGTGATTCTTTCTATAACATAACTGACAGATTAAGCAAGCTAAACTTTATATTTCTGTAAGAATGACCTGATTATTTTTAGTTATTTGAAAGTCAAAAGTTATTTTTTAGAGAAAAGAGAAAAGTAAATTTGTTTCTAGTTTTGTGTGTGTGCTGTTCCTGCGGCTTTAACTCAGAGCATAGGTGCTGCCCCTGAGGTCTACTCAAGGCTACTATTTGAGCAACTCCTCCACTTTGGGCTTTTTGGTGATTAATTGGAAATAAGTGTGTCACACAGACTTTCTTTCCCATGCTGGCTTCAAATTTTGATCCTCAGAGATCAGCTGCCTTAGTAGCTAGGATTTCAGTTATGAGCCCACACATGACAACCAAAACAATGCTTTTTATAATATTATTAAAATGAGAAAGGATAAACTTTAGGGACTATTTCTTGGACATAAGACTTTCACTATTTGATTATGAAATATTTACTTACCAGAAAGATATAATCAAAAAGTTTCTGTGCCTCATCATATATTCTCAAAACCAATAAATACAAAAATATATGGGTATACATATGTCTACACAAGTGATAGACTACAAGACAAATTCAAATATAGAAACCATAATTTTAACAAATCTCCACAATAATGAATCAAAGAAACAAAAAACTAAACTACTTATTTACTATACAAAGCACATTTTAAAAATCTCTTAATAGCATCAATAATATCTTTAATGTTTACATGTCTGCATTTACTCAATAAATTACGAAGATTTAATGTCATGTAAATATTTTGTAACCACAAAGCAATGATTAAAAATAAATAACTGAAATAATTGCCAGACATCAGTGACTCACACCCATAATCCTCGCTACACAGGAGGCTGAATCTGAAGATCATGGTTCACAGGCATAATGAACAGAAAAGTCTACAAAATGCTTATCTCCAATTAACCACCAAAAGTTTCAAGTGGAGCTGTGGTTCAGGTAGTAGAGTGCTAGCCTTGATCATGAAAATCTTAGTCAGGGAGAGCACTCATACCCTGAGTTCAAGCTTTAGGATGGGCACAAAAATAAATCAACAAACAAATAAGTAAACAAAAGAAGATGAATTATATTCTTTCCAGTTGATAATTTTAATGACTTTATACTTAAGTTTTAGATAATAATAAATGATAAAAGAAATCAGGAACTATTTAGAATAGGTAATAATGACTTTACGCCACATAAAATCATGTAGGAAAAGCTAATGACATATTTATAGCTAATTTGTTAACTTTGCTCATATTCCTCAACAAGAAATGTACTCATTGCTTTACTCATGTAACTGTAACCCTTTTGTACAGCATCTTTATAATAAAATAATATTAAAAAAAGAAACTGAAAAACTCAGTAAAACAAAAAGCCAGTCAGAATATTATGCAATACTATATAATTTAAGAAAAAAATATTAAAGGTTAGAACAGACAATATTTGGCATTTTCAGCATAAGATGAGCAGAGCATAATAAAACCCTTTAAATCCAGCTTGGAAAATGATGAGAAGATACAGAAGAACTAGTGAATATAACTTGGAATTTGTTCAAGTACACCGGACACATCTATCACATTTATGACATTACCACAATGAGTCTCATCTGTACTACTAGTATAAATAAAGAGAGGGAAAGCAAGACAGAAGGAATAACCAAAACAACAATTATTACAAGAAAAGGAAAAATGAAAAAGATCCACTATTGGCTAGTAAATGTTTTAATGTAAAGAAGTAACTGATCACGATCAATTGACTTACAAAAATGAATTTTATGAAATGTACTAGGATCACACTTAAATTTAACACCTAAAGTTAAAAAAATTGTAAATTTCTTTATAGCTGGAACTTCAAAACAACTTTGCATATTAGGAAATAGCACATTCAAACAAGCAAGGTAACTAACCTGCATAATCCCCATAATACAATGTTTCTTTACTCTTAAAAAATGTAATAGGATAATGAGTCACATTAACTGGATAGAGGAGAAAAGAAACGATTACTATGATACAAGCAAAATATTCCATAGTATGGGGCTGGGAAGGTGGATCAGTGGTAGAGTGCTTGCCTTGCATGCCTGAGGCCCTGAGTTCAATTCCTCAGCACCACATAAGCAAAAAGAAAAAAGCTGGAAGTGGCGTTGTGGCTCAAATGGTAAAGTGCTAGCCTTGAGCTGAAGAGCTGAGGGACAGCACCCAGGCCCAGAGTTCAGGCCCCACGACCGGACCCCCCCCCCAAAAAAAAAATCCATAGCCTCACATATAATTTTGATTTAAATGAAACAGATTTTACACTAAAAGTAAATGGCTAGATTGTCACAGGGACATATACAATTCTGTATTATATTGAATCTGATGATAAATTTTCCAAGATGTCTGTACAGCAAGAGACAAGGTGCATCATGCACTTTTCATTCTTGCCCAACATTTTCTTTGAAATTTATTTCAAAGAAATAGCAAGATAAAGAAGCACTATAGGGAAACTTACTATTCGTTGAGAATTGTAAATAATCATCTATAGACAATCACCATCACCATTTAAAAATTAGCCAAGTAGTCGAATAAGAATGTCATCAGAAAAAAATTCATTTTAATGTCATTTTCAGACAAAAGACATTTTCCAGTGCTGGAGGAATATCAATAGAAAATTTCAAATTCTACTACAAAGCCATAGTAATCAAACAGCTTGGTACTGGCGCAAGAACAGACCTGAGGACCAATGGAATAGAACTGAAAACCCAGAAATGAACCCACAGACCTATAGCCACCTAATCTTCGATAAGGGAGCTAAAAAAAATAGAATGGAAGAAAGACAGCCTCTTCAGTAAATGGTATTGGCAAAATTGGTTAATCACCTGTAGAACACTAAAACTAGATCCTTATATATCACCCTGCACCAGAATCAACTCCAAATGGATCAAAGACCTCAGAGTCAAAGCAGACACTCTGAAAACATTTCAGGAAGGAAAAGGAGAAACCCTAGGTCTCCTTGGCACAGGACGAAATTTTCTTAATAGAGACCTAGAAACACAACAAATCAAAGAAAGGTTGGACAAATGGAATTGTATGAAGCTGCAGAGTTTCTGCATGGCAAAGGGCATAGCTATCAAGATCAATAGAAAGCCCACGGACAGGGAGATCTTCACTAGCCATACAATGGACAAGGGTCTCATATCTAAAATATACTTGGAACTCAAAAAATTAAATCCCCAACAACAAATCCTGAAAGAAACAGCTGCCCAATAAATAAGTAGGCTAAAGACTTAAAGAGAAACTTCTCTGAAGAAGAAATAAGAATGCCCAATAGACATACGAAGAAAAATGCTCAACCTCTCTAGCCATAAAAGAAATGCAAATCAAAATAATATTGGGATTCCACCTCACCCCAGTTAGAATGGTTATAATCAAGAACTCTAATAACAACAGATGCTGGAGGGGATGTGGCCAAAAGGCAACCCTGATGCATTGTTGGTGGGAGTGTAAATGTTCAACCACTTTGGAAAGCAGTATGGAGGTTTCTCAAAAGACTGCACATAGAGCTCCCCTATGACCCAGCAATCCCACTTTTGGGCATTTACCCAAACAATCACAAACAAGGGCATACTAAAATGACCAGTACCACTATGTTTGTGGCAGCATTATTTTCCATAGCTAAGATATGGAACCAAACCAGATGCCCCTCAATAGATGAATGGATCAAGAAAATGTAGTATCTATATACACAATGGAATTCTGTACTTCCATAAGAAAGAATGACATCTCCCCATTTGTTAGGAAATGAAAAAAACTTGGAAAAAATTATAGTGAAGTAAGCCAGGCCCAAAGAAACATAGGTCCCATGGTTTCCCTTATTTGCAATAACTAGTACATATGTAGGACAAGCAGAAAAGGCCAAAAGCTATGTACATATGACCAGATAAGATGATATTAAGCAAAGTGAACCCAAGACAGGGACACAAATATTGTTTCTTACTTCTTATTGTTTCTAACATATTTATAATGTACCATGTGTTTATTTTTGTTGCTTTGTATGTTCCTCCCCCATGGTATAACCCCTATTTTCACTGTATTTGATGTTGGTGCCCTGCATCTTGTATAAACACTTCTTTAATTTGGCAAGGGGAAAGGAAAAAACAAAGTGCTTAAATAGGGATACAGGCTGACCCATTTTAACAATGAGATGTACAAGAAACTATGTTGAAAACAAACTTTACAACTTTGATGGGGGTAGGGGTAGTTGTGGAGGTGGGAGGGAAGGGATGGTAGGGAGAAAACAAAGGAAGAGGCAACAATGCTCAGTAGGAAATGTGCTCATTACATTGCTCATGTAACTATAACCCCTCTGTACAGCATTTTTACAATAAAAAATAGAAAAAAAAGACGTTCTCTCAACAAAGAAGAAATACATATATGGTATTTTCTTTTGAGATAGTTAAAATCTGTTTCTTTGAAGATACATTTTTAATGGATTTATAGATTAGCATATGTGCAATGGTCCTTGAGCTGCTGTTTGTTTTTATTTTCTTATTGAAATGATGAAAGGAACAAAGAGCGCTCTGACACATACCTAAAAATGTACAAGTTGGATCTGGGCACCTGAGCCTAATGCTTATAATTGTAGCTCTTCGGAAGGCTGAGAGCATTAGATTGTGGTTTGAAGCCAGCCTGGAAGGAAAAAGTTCTTGAGAATGTCTCTAAGAAATAAAAGTGATAAAAGAACAATAATAAAAGTATGAGTCAAATGGTGCAAGCCTAGCAAGAATAAAGTCCTGAGTTCAACCACCAATACTGCCACCAAATAAGTACATGCATAACAAAATTAAAGAAGTACAAGTTGGGACATTTACCATCCAAAAGCGTGCCAATTAACTTTCCATTACTGTAATAAAATATTGTAGAAACTATTTACTTTATTTGTGTGTGTGTGTGTGTGTGTGTGCGTGCCAGTATCAGGGTTTCAACTCAGGGCCTCAAGCTCTTGCTCTGCTTTTTGGCTCACAGCTGATACTCTACTAATTTAGTCACACATTCAGTCTGGCATTTTGCTGGTTAATTGGTGTTGATGCCTTGAAGAATTTTTTTGCTTAGCTTAGCATTGAACCACCATGAGCTGGGTCTGAGCTTGTTTAGTCAATAATATTACAGGAATGAGCCACAGGTTCCTGGCTGGCAAAAATCTTCTTAAAAAGAAAAGATTTATTTTGGCTCATGCCTTCAGAGTTGTCAGTCTGGCTCTGTTGCTTCGGGGTTCATACTTGGGCCTCATATTTTGGGGACGAGAGTATGGTAGAGCAAAGCTCTTCACCTCATAGCAGTCAGGGAACAACAAAGGATAGGAAGGGCCAGTAAAAGATAGTTTCCTGAAGCACTCTGACAAGGACTCACAATACCAAGTTTCCAGTGGATAAATATATACATATATACATATGTGTGTATGTGTTTGCAGGTGTGTGTTTCTATAGTTAATAAATGGGGAAATGAACAAAGCATTTTCTAAATGTAATTACCTCCTGATTATTGTGTAGTGATAATTATAGGTAGCAATTTTTTGTTGATAATTGTCTGATTGGGTAAGAGATTATCTCTCTGGGGAAAGAGATTATCTCTCTGGGGAAGGAAAAGGGGCTACAATACCTAATAAGAGTCTACCAAGTCTTTCCATTTCCTAACAAATGGGGCAATGTCATTCTTTCTGATGGAGGCTTAAAATTCCATTGTGTATATTGTGTATATATACCACATTTTCTTGATACATTCATCTACTGAGGGGTAGTTTTCACTGTATTGGATGTTGGTATAATTTGTGGAGAGGAAGGGAAAAAACAAATTGTTTAAATAGGGATACAGGTCCTCGCTCATGTAATTTTAACCCCTCTGTATGGTATTTTCACAATAAAAAATTAAAAAAAGAGTCTACCAATGTTAACTATCTTAAAAGATACAGAGAATATTTCATTTATTCTATTAACTTTATAACTTTATGATTTGTAATTGCATGCTTTCATGTCTGATACATTTTATAATACAGGATAAAAAATAAATGGCAATGGGATGAAAATTGGGAAAAAGTAAGATGGCTGGAAAATGTTGCACAATTTTTTTAGATCACTGGTGGAAATGTCCTGCAATAATAAAATACAAGGTCCTCATTAGACAGACAGGCAGACAGATAGATACTAGATAGGCAAATAGAATGATAGAACGATAGACAATAGATAGGTATAAAGTGATGATAGATGATATATAGCTCTAGGTAGCTATACATAGATAAAGATCTATCTATGTATTTATATATACCAAATTGTGAATGTATCTTTAGGTTTTTTTGAGCTCAATAATATACTGATTTTTGGCTCTCAGATTAAGGAGTGATTTTTCTCCCCTTTATGAGTTTTCTCTTTTGTGTTTCTACTAGAATCTTCTAACCTCCCTGATTCCTCTTACCACTTTGCCTATAATTTTATTTCTTTTTGAGACTCAGCTAATCCATTGACACACCTTCCTGAGAATGCTTGCTCAGGACTGACACACATCCATTCCAGTGTTTGGCATATTTCTATCATTTATTTGTATGTATCATTATAAATATGTGGACATTGTCCCATTGAACAGTGAACCAGTTTACATTGGGAGGCTGTTTCATTTTTTTTTCTGAATCATCAGAAATACTCTCCCACCCAATGACAGTCCACTTGCTATGTCAAATGAGTCGTGGAATAAAGGAAGAATTTTAAAAACCATTCCTGAAAAACTCAATCATAGAGCTAACATAATTATGAAAAGTTAAACAAGACAGTTTAACAATTGTTTAAGCCAATTTGAGACAAAAATATAAAGGATGTTGGTGGTTCACACCTGAAAACTAGGAACTCAGGAAGCTGAGATCTGAGGATTGTGGTTCAAAGCCAGCTGAGAGACTCTTTATCTCTGATTTACCACCAAAAACATGAGGCAGAGGTGAGGTTCAGGTGGTAAGAGCACCAGTCATGAGTGACACAACTAAGCAAGAACATGAGACCCTGAGTTGAAACCCCAGTACCAACACACAGGCATGCATACACACATACATGCATATATCCTTACATATATACATGCATACAAACATACATACATAAATGGAAACCCACTGAGTTTATGCAGCTTCTGTCTAGGGCAAAGGAGGAAGAAAGAACAGTAGATCTGCAAAACCTTTATTGTGCCTCACTAAGAGAAGACTAGATTGTGAATGGATTCACCTCTATTTCCAGTGAAATGCTTGTTTATAGATGTAGGTCCAGTAATGGCAGATTTTCATGAAAGGAATGATGTTTTGATTTTCTACATGGAAAATGCATGTGAACATTTGATGTATTCAAAATATGTCCTTGTAAACAGGTCTTCTCCCAAAAAGTGAACTTAGCACCTGGAAACATGTGTTGGAGTTTGCAAAACAACCTCAACCACATGGTTTCATGCAAAAAGTTACATAAATATTCATCAATACAGGTGAGCATTTTTTTCCAACAGAGTAGCAAGAATTAAATTTATTTAGTCAGAGTGGCCATTTTAGTTGGGGACTGAGTTGAAGTCAGAATTGCATTTAAAAAAATGAGTCTTTTATTTTTCTTGGCATCACAAATCAGATTTGTGGCAGGAGCCAGTCAGCCTCATTTCCACCAACTACAGATGGATCCAACTCCACCCATCTGCTCATAGGAGATGAAATTTGTATTGGTGAAGGCTATGAGGAATAATGCCGAGTTTGCCAGCTTGGACAGCTTTTACCAGCCCAATACATTGTTGTGTCTCTGAATAAAAACGTGATTTAAATGCAGCAAAATAGAGTCTTTAAAGTGTGAGTAAATGCATGATTGTAAGAGTGTGTATGTACTCACAAAAGGAGGATGCATTTGGAAGTACTGAATATTTGCTTCAGAATTTCAAATTAGACCTGTGGTAAATGGCTTTTGAAACACAAATATATGTTCTTAGGCTATAATTTAATGCTTGTAAAATGCTGTGGGTTTTTTTATATGAGTAAGTTTAAGTGATCAATTTTATAAGATGGTTAAGTGTCCAGATGCAAGGGAATGTATATTGTTCCATTTCTGAATACATAGCAGTACACCCCAAAAAATCCTTCTGAAATGTACTCAACAAGTCACAGAATTAAACGGAGACTTCCTGTTCTAAATCTTTTTACTTCTTGAATTAATTATGCTTTTCAGTAATTGAGGTATCTTCTTATGTTTATTATTTTTATGATTGCTAAAGTAGTTTAAAGTCAACATGTCAATTTGCAAGTATGATGCACCTCAATCAGCGTGGCCTCTTCTATCATTCTTCCCCACTCTTCTATCCTAACTCCATCATTTCTTCAAGCTACCTGGTTCTATTTTCACATATGTACATTGACTATTATGACCTGATTGGCCCACCATGTCTCTCTCCATTTATCTCCCCTTCCATCCCTTAGGCCCTACCTCCTTCAGGCAAAATATGCTTCCTGGTTTTCTTGTTGTCAGTTAATTGTTCAAAGGAGTTATACCATTTCAATCCTCCCCTACATATACCATACATTTGTTAATATTTTTGTGTCTGTGCATATGACTGTATATATCTACATTTATGTTTATATTTTAGATCTAACTTCCAAATATGAGAGAAAACATACAGCCATTGTCTTTCTGAACATGACTTATGTCACTCAATATAATTTTTGCCTGGTCTATACATTTTCCTCCCAATATCACAATATATTTTTTTCTGTTGGATGAATTATAAACTGCCATTGTAGGTATATATGCATGTGTATTTGTACATGTATATATATAGAGAGAGAATGGATATATGCATGTATGTGTGTGTGTGTGTGTATAGGGTATCTATGTTATTTCCATAACTTTGCTATGGTAAATAATGTAGCAATGAACATGAGTATACAAAGTGTCTTTGTTGCATTCTGATTTGTAAACTTTGGATAAATACCCAACTGATATTGCTGGGTGTTAGGATAGTTCCATTTTTAGTTTTTTTAAAACTCCATATTGCCTTCCATAGATATATTAATGTACATTAATTTATATTTACCCTGCTCCCAACAGAATAATAAGGCTCTCTTTTCCATGCATTCTCTCCAGCGTTTGTTGTAGTTCACAGTCTGGAGGATGGCCATTTTTAGTGATATGAGATGCAATCTCAATGCTGTTTTGACTTACATTTTCTTTATAGCCAGAGCCGACTTCAAATTTTACTACAGAATCGCAGTCACAAAATGTTTTGATTACAAAGTAGTGGTAGCAATGGTTCATTCTGTAATTTTAAATGCTGTGATTATTTAGTGGGTCAATGACAATGCAATGATCTGTTGAGAGGGATGGTAAACATTTACCTAGCATTTACTATAAGAGGTCAACCTACACTGAAGAGATTTTAAATCTCAAAAAGCAAGTCCTCTCTCTGGTCAACACATTTTAGCACAGCTACCTTTGTGAAACAGATTTGCTTACCTTTCCAGAGGGAAGCAAGACGTTCCAGAAAATTATTGCTTAAGAATGACTCCCAGCTAATGAACACTGATAGATGCTGTGTTATGTCCCTTACTTTTTGCCCCAGTGTTGGGACAATCTGGAGATCATTTCAATTAGAGTTGCTCCTCAGTTATTTGTCCTGGTGAATCACTAATTAGCCCAACTTTTCTAGGTTTACTCTCAGTTCTTTTTGACTTCTCTACTCCTGCAATGAAGTTCTAGATCCTTATCTCTGAGTACATCTTAAACAATAGAGCCAAAAGGAACTGTGAAGTTGAGCTCATCCTTTGAGAGGCTCTACCATATATATGTCTGGTGCCCAGATTTATTTTCTTGGAAAGCCCTGAAATCTTGAAAGACCTGTTTAGGTTTTTCTTTCAATTGGGTTTGATTTTCCAGGAATATTTGGGCTATAATGTCCACCTCAAGTTCTGAAATGTGAACCAGCTTGGATATGCATGCTAATGGTTCACAAAAATGTACACAATGCCCTTAGGCACGAGGGATTTGTGTAAGAAGAAAAAGGAAACAGGCTTAGATCCTGGGTTTTAATTTGTGTTTTGGAAATCTCAGGTTTTAGGCATGGACTAGAATAGAAAGTGTGACTTTCACACAGCAGACATAATACATGATTGACAGGCAAATTACTGAATCTAGTCTTTATTTAATATATATAATAAAAATTATCTATACAAATTTATAGTCAAAGCCATATGGCTACAAATCTCCAGGATGTAAAGGATCCTTAAATCTTGCTAAAGTCAAGTATTTTTCTTTCATATACAGATATCAGATAAAAAGGATAAACATAGATGTATATATAAACAAATGGAGGATTTGGATGTAAAGAAGTACATATATACACATATCCATATATATGTGTGTATGTGTATATGCAACATATATAGATATATAATAAATCTGATCTAAGTATAGTACATGTAGGTTTGCAACTTTTTAAACAGTTAACATGCTTTTTAAAAATGAATATTAAAAAATGAGTATTAAGAAATTAAAGCATGTCCTGTGTGAGTTATGGATACTAGTGAGAGAGAAGCAGGTGAATGAAGAGGAGAGGAAATATGACTTAAATACTTTCTGTAAAATGGGACAGTGAAGCTTGTTGATATTGCTTTGCAAAGGGAAATGGAGGAAGAGGGATGGAGTGGGTGATTCAGTTGAACATACACTGGGGGGGCCTAGGTGGTACTGGTGGCTCATGCAGACAATACCAGCTACTCAAGACGCTGAGGTCTGAGGATCATACTTCGAAGCCCAGACAGAAAAATCCATGGTACTATTATGTCCAATTAACCAACAAACAAGTAGAGTTGGAAGTAGAGTTGTAGTTCACGGGGTAGAGTGTTAGCCTTGAGCAAAACACCCAGCAAGAGCATGAAGCCCTAAGTTCAAGCCCCTGTATGGGCACACATAAAAAAAACTGCATTATATTCATAAATTGACATGTTAAAATAAAACTCTCATGTACAAATAATTGGTGTTAATAAAATAAACTAACACAATTTGAAAGTTCCTTTTTAATTTCTGACTAAGATATCTGAATGTTTGTCTTGAGTAAGCTTGTATGCCACTTGCTCTAAGATTTTCCTCACCTCTTGTTTGAAGACCAGAGTCCAAAGCAGCACAGCTTATACTTGTTATTCTTCAAATCTAATCTCAGAAATAACAACTATACTTGTCATATAAACACAACTATATGGTTACAAATCAAAATCCTTTACCTGCCCAGAAAGAAAGGACTTGGTTGGAAATGAGCCAATATATAAACAGTGGAGCTCATTTGGGAATGTGCTATGAGAATGTGGTTGGCAGTTTTCTCTTTGTTTTACTCTTTCTCTATCTAGTACACTTTTCTTGAAATCATTACTTTTGTTAGCATAAATTCAGAAAGATCACGGACAAGCATACAAAGATCTCATTATACCTAGGCATTAGTGGCTCACACCTGTAATCTCAGCTACTCAGATGGCCAAGGTCTGAGGATTGTGGCTTGAAGCCAGACAGGGCATGAATGTCCGTGAAACTCTTAACTCCAATCAATCACCAGATAGCTAGAATAGTTCAAATAGTAGAGTGCCAGCCTTGAGTAAAAAAGCTAAGGGACAGCCACTTGGCCCTGAGTTCAAGCCCCAGTAACAACAAAAATAAAACTGTCATGCTTACAGCCATTTGTAATAGCTCCAAAACTAGCAATGGTATATTTACTCTACAAATTAGCATCACTTATTTACAATAATTATTAGTTAAATATGTGGAGGAAAATCTTTGGGGCATGGTCTTTTTAAGCTGAGGGATATCTGCATATTTCAAAGTGTCTTCAACAAATTTTGCCAGGCACTGGTGACTCAATATCTGTAATCCTACCAAGGAGGCTAAGATTTGAGGATCTTTTTTGAAGCTAGTTCAGACAAGAAAGTCCATGAAACTCTAGTTAACCAACAAAACATTACAAGCGGAGGTATGGCTCAAATGGTAGAGCATTAGCCTTGAATAAAAAAGCTAGGGGACAGTACCTATGCCCTGAGTACAAACCCTGGTACCAGTATGCACAAACACATAAACTCACACATAAACACAAAGACACACATGAAAGTCATAGACTAATTAAAACAAACATACTCTGAAGTCCTACAGACAGGCAACTATTATAAAGATTGATAATAAAAAAATTATTGAGGTTCCAGGAAAGGTAGGAGAAATTGAAGTTAATAACTAAGGGTCTGAAAGACAACTTGATTACTTCTTCAGTATAATTTCTAATCATCATACTAGCAACAAACTTATTTTAATAGTGTTATTATCATTAAAGTTGCAAACACTTCATAGTTAGCAAACATTTTTTTCTTAAATGTAGTCCCACTTAGCATGGGATTATTAAGAGTACTATAAATTGGCTTAAGGACTATTTCAATAGCACGTAATAGCATTCAGTATTATGATGTAAACCGTTTGAAAATAAACATGGGGTTCCATTGACTAAGATTAACAGGTATGGGAAGAAAACAAACCTATTTTAGGCAAATTACTATGAATAATAATGATGATGAAAATAAATAGAAATAGAGAGTCCTAGTCTATATGAGAGAACAGCATGCATCATATCATTTTGATCACAGTAGCCTTTTAAAGTTGGTGTCCATATATTACATTTATGAATAAAGATAATGAGACGCAGAAGACCTCTGCTGATTGTTCAAGGTCAGTCTGGAGTTAGAAATCCAATCATATCAAAAAGGATAAAGCCCTAATTATGAGAGAAACACATCAAGTGCTAGCATTTTGTCACTGGATGATTTGAAGGAGATTCTTTTTCCCTGGATCTTAACTTGGCTTCACTTTTTTTAAAAAAAAGTCATTGATTCTGCTAACCAGGATAATACAACATGAGACCTTAGGTCTGAAACTCTAAGAGCTCTATAATCACCAGACTAATCTGATGAAGGAAAATATGGATTTTCCAAAACTTAACATGAGTTAGTCAATATAAAGGTTTGATATGATAAACACTGACAGAACTCTCTAAGAATGTGCTTTATAATGTCTGATTCAACTGATTCAAAATGAATAGGTTTTCCATTCTGTCTTACCTTTAGATGATTCAATATGTCAAAGATTGTTTATATGTTCAAGAAAATAGACTTCGTTTATTTGGATGCATTTTTGTCTTCAAAATGTTTTTATTTACCTGTTTATTTTTATGAAGTAGTTGTATGAAGTGGTTTCAATTCCAGAATTCAAGTTATAAGTACCAAACATCTTGATTTATGTCACCCCAAAATAAGTTTTTAAAGATGTTTTACAGAAAGTTTGAATTTGATTCTCTAAAGGTCTTGGGAAATGTGTGTGTTTGTATGTGTGTGTATGTGTGTGTGTGTGTGTGTGTGTGTGAGAGAGAGAGAGGTGAATGTATATATATATATATACATCTATATATGATAGTTGTATGTGTTTGTGTGTGTTAATGAGATCATTGTAACTTTCTCTCAGCCCACAATTGCCTCCTATGAGATCAATTGAGACTCTGAGCTTGGATTCATTTTAACTTATTCTTTTGAAGTAAACCAAGGGCTAAATATTAAAAATAAATTCTGTGTAATTAGTATATGTGTATATGTGCATGTTTCTGTGTGCTTGTGTGTTGGGGAAGTTTTTGGTCCCTGATTCAACCTGCTCCAACTTCAGAGATGGGAAAAACAAGGCGAGGATACTGGCTGGTGAAAGGCCATAGGATGGAAGCCAAAAGCAAACAATTCATAAAAATCCTGGAATCTTTCCTACACCAATGCCCAGAGGTCTCCTCATCCTCAGACTGCTCTCTGCAGGATAAACCTTTCACCTCTGCTCCCACTGAGCTCTGAGAGTTGTCCTCCAGAAGACAAACAGGCCCTGAAATGATTTTCTGTCGCTAATAGCCAAACAGATGTAGGACAGTACCCACAGAACAGGTGAAGATTTCCCAAGCACCAACAGTGAGGGGATCACAGTGGGACAAGGTCATGAAGAGCAGCAGATGGCTGCAAAAATGGTACGTGAAAGTGGTTTCTAATTATGTAGGAACTTGGCTGTGATGAATATATTCATAGCCATGTGATACAGACATCCAGTTTGGAAAACCTGGCATCTTATAACCATGATACTTGTTTTCATTTAAAGGTACTATAATGGGATTTACTTTATTTGCCTTTAAATAGGCATCTGCATACATTAGTTGTGTGTGTGTGTGTGAGAGAGAGAGAGAGTTAGAGAGAAAGAGAGAGAAGGAGAGAGTGAAAGATAGAGAGAGGAAGAAAAAGAGAGAGATGATGTTGAAGCAGTGTTCCTCAATCATATTTTCTATCATAGGGAATGTACAAATAACCTTACATAAGTTAAAGGGGTTTAGAGAGGTATGTCTTGGAGATCTGAATGGGGGTTATGACAATGTTCTTTGTGTAATCTTATTTATAGGTTACAATCTTATTATATATTATATATTAATATATATTATATAATACAATATATATTATATAATACAATGTATATTATATAATGATATTAATCTATATAATACATAATAATAAAATATAATGCATTAAGGCAATAACAATAACTTAGTTTATATAAAACTTATGTGTACCTTATTAAAAATTAATGAAGACCCTGATTCCATGAAAAGCCATTTCCTAACTAAATGTTATTGCTTCATACAGTTTCTCCTCAGAATGGTTTTATGGCCAGTTTATTGTCAAGACTTTGATATCTACCATAATGAAGAATATATTTCAAATGTTAATTTTTTTACAGTCATTAAAAGTGTATAGTACTTGGAATTATAGTAAGGAAAAGGTCAATCTTTTCTTTCATTGATAAATGTAATATTGAAATTTTCTGCAATCATGTGAAAAGTATCAAACCCAGTAAAAATTTCTCATATCAACTATTCCAAAATAATGAAGAAAATCTGTTCTTTACAATCAGTTGAATTGTGATAGCAACTACCCTACAGGGAGCATGGATGCCATTAAAAATGAATACTAATCACAGACAAGCATGTTCTTTATATGTGACATTAATGTAGTGTTAAAGACAACATTGAAGCAAATGTAATCTCACAGATCACAATTGGTTTTATTTGCATTCTAGAATCATCTAGGAGCCCAGACTAAAAATAGCTCAGAATGTTACACCCAAAGCAGGTTTTATTTATAGCAAGAGAAATAGACGTGGCATACAGTTGGAAATGTACAGACAGCATGACTGGTTACAGCTTGTGTCTGTTTGTTAGAAGGCAGCTTGAAAAATAGTTCTCTTATGATTGACAGTTACCCAGGTATTTGTTATAAAAATAGTTCAGTTTGTTTACACATCAAGTTGAAGTCCACTATATATAGAGAAAACTTGGAGACAAACTTAAAATACATATGGAATCAAATATAGGTCAAACTTAATTCAGTTGGAAAGTAGACCGCTTTGCCTTCATCCCTGCAACTGTCCACTCTGCTCCTGTGTATCCCAGCCATGGCAGCTGTCCAAGGGACTGTTTCTCTCACACAGATAGAATATCTCTTGACTGAACTCACATGGCTCTCACAATGCAGTTTATCAGGGTATTTGGGCAATATACTCTATTCCCATCAAGAATTAGAAGTTCCTGATGAGTCTGCTCATCCCAAGGCTAGGGGTGATCAATACCATTCAATTTATCAGAAATAATGGTTGGAAAGATCTATGTGAGATAATAAGACAATTGAACAAAAATAGGAGGAAATCAAATGAATAGCGAGATCAGTGGTGACCATCATATCAACAATTTTCCTTACATCTGCTATAATCTATATCTAGAAAGACCCAAAATATATCTGACACACACTCCTAGGCATAGATATAACCAGCCACAAGCCTAATTTTCCCAGAAAATTTAAAAATATTCCTTTACTCATATTCTTCAAAATAATTTCCTTATCATGTAGAAAAGATCATCAAAATTTCTAGTTTGCCTAACAAATGTGGATTATTCATAGTCCTTTAGAATGTAAAAAAAAACCTAATTAAATATTTTCCAAGCCCAAATTTGTACATTGACACCGATTAATTAGTAAGTAGCATTCTTTTAAAAAGAATTTGAATTACATGTGGTTTTCCAATTTGGAAATATTTACTTATTATCTTTTCAGCAAGTTGCTTTGATCTGTAACACATATGGTGTATCTATATTGCCATTTCAGTTTAATTTAATGCATATGTAATATTATTAACTAATTATGTAATATTAATATTGTCTTCAATATTATATTATACTTATTATACTTATCAGCTGCTCTCCAGTTTCCAAATCCATTTTCTATCTATTTTTTAACACCTTATTCTCAGTATCATTGATAGTAGTTGTGAAATCATTTTCTTTATTTCACCATGTTGACTATTCTGAACTTTGGTTCCAAATATAAATCATTTAGCACTGAAATCTCCTGTGTGTGTGTGTGTGTGTATGTGTGTGTGTGTGTGTGTGTGTCTGTCTGTCTGTCTTGAACTCAGGGCCTAAATACTGTTCCTTAGCTTTTTAATTTAAGTTTGGTGCTCTACCATTTGAGCCACTGGCTTTCTGATGGTTAATTGGAAAAAAGAGTCTCATAGACTTCCCTGCCCAGGCTGGCTTTGAACCTTCATCCTCATATGTCAACATCCTGAGTAGCTAGAATTATGGCATAAGCCACCAGTGCTTAGCTTCCATTTCTTTTTTTCTATGCAGCACTGAGGTTTGAACTTTGGATCTTGAGCCTGCTAGTCAAGTGCTCTACCACTTGAACCACACAGCCTCAAAATCTCTATTTTTATTTAAATATATTCTTGTTTGTATTGTTTTAATTGCTAGTGTTCTTTGTTTATATTTAACTATTTCTCTAATTAAGTTATTCTATTGAGCAAACATCTTAATGACAATTTACTTTGGGCCATATTGGTGTTTGAGCACAGGACTTCAAGTTTGCTAGGTAACTGCTTACTGCTGAGCCACACCTCCAGCCATCTTCCCTCACCTTTTCTGGCTACTTTAGGGATACAGTTTCCAGTTCCTCCTAGGTTCATGACTATCTTATGATGCACCTATGTAGGCTGCTCATCTTTGTTGGGTGACAGATGCATGTCACTGTGTCCAGCTTCACTCCATTGAGATGGTGTTGTATATAGATTGTTTTCCTCAGGTCTGTGGCCTGAATCCACAGACCTCCCAATCTCACTCTTCCATGTGGTCTAGGATAACAGGCACCCACCACTTCAGCCAGCTATGGGCTCAGAAGGGTCTCATAAAACTTTTCTGCAGGGTCCAGTCTTCCCATTCTCCCAAGTAATCAAGATTATAGGTGTGAGCCATTGGCTTCTGACTATGGTTTTCTTCTTCAGATTACATTTTTTTTCTCAGAATTGCTTTTCACTTTGCTTACATTCTGACCTTTATTTTCTGTTATTCTGTCCAAACACTATTTTACCTTCTCCTGTCTTTTTCTCAGTATAATTTGAACAGTTGGGGTTTACATCAAATCTCACCAAAATAATGAAACATGGCCTACAATATCAGCCTACTGTGAATTCACAGAAGATAAGAAATCAGGCCCAAGGAAGGAAAAAGCTCTTACCCAACATTATATAATATGCTAAATATGTATCATAATGTACAGGTTAAGATTCTAAGCTTTTAGGAAAACATCACCGATAGAATTGATCAATAACATTCAGATAGCATTCATATGGTCATGCATTTTCCCCACATAGGTCAACTCTATGTCTTCCAAAACCAGAGGTATATTCCATTCTTATTCTGTATTTATAATTAATGCTTTCTGAGTAGAAATGGAGAAAATAGCATTGGAAGAATTCATGCAGTTGAATGGGTAGCCTTCCACATGAGTAGCAATCTTTAAATGACATGTGTCATATTATATATATATATATATATGCATATATATATACACATAGTATATTTGAATAATATGCATCACACATATTTCATATTCAACAATTCCAACAGTTCCATAGACTTGAGTTACATTAAAACAATAGAAGACTTTAATTTATGATAAGTTAATCTCTCCTTTTTTCTATTAATGCTCCTTAATAGCCTCCAGACAGATAAAATCAACATTATACATTCCTGATTAATAAAAGATTTATCAAGGTGTGAACAGGCTTCCATAGAGAGGAGTCAATAATAGAATTCATGACCCTCAAATTGTTAAAACTGAGATGTAATTAAATACACTAGAAAATTGAGAAGTCAGAATGCAGCTTCAACTCCACAAAATATGAATTTTACGCAGGAAGCTTTTCCCCCAAATCTTTCCATTTAGTATAATATAAAAATAGGCAGCTACTGTTTTAATCCTCCAGTCAAATGACACAGATTAATCCATTGGGAAGCTGAAAGAAAAGTGGGCAGCAGAGTGTCTTTGTTGGCTTTATGAATAGATGAAGACTCAGGAGAAGATTCCAAACAATAGCAGCTCTTAGTGGTGGATCAAGAACTGTCCCCTAGTTCTTGATATAATCAAGGATAATATGCTTGTTTACTAGACTGATGTGTATTGCCTGCAATTTATTCTCTTTCTAAAATGCATTTATATTGTTTCTGTCCTGATCACAGTGACTAATTAATACACAATGAAGTCACTCTTATTTTTTGCCTTTTGTGACCTTGTGCCTTCTAAACATTCTATGAAAAGAACCAAGCATAAGAACAAATAGATGTCCAATTTTATTTCTGCTGCTTTCTTTCTTAGTTTTATTAAATGTACAATTTTATTTCTATAGCATTCTTTCTTAGCTTCATTAAGGTGATTTTATGTATGTCTCCTTTTCTAGAAGGGATATATTTTAAGCTAAGGAAGAATTTGGGAATCATATAACCCATGCATCGTTTTATATACAAAACCAGAAGAAAACATTTAGAAGAATGTTAATTGTGTTATTTAAATGGAACGACCACTTTTCCCACTGAACATACTCTCAAGTCCATTTCATGATTTTTTGTCTTGAAATTCTATCCAGTAATAATCACTCTTGAACAAACTCACAAATCGTGCAGGACAATATCACCATGATGAACAGGACATGAGCAGTGAGTACCAAGTGTGTCTTTATGCCTGTGATTCACGTCCAGGAGTCCAGCAATGTTTTCTCTGAGTGGAAATCCTCCTTATTCCCCTGAATTTTGGAGTACACCTTGACCTGAAGGGAAGATACATTGAGACCTGCCAAGTTCTGGGCACAAAAAGCTCTAATTCATTCTGTTAAATGGCAAAGCCAAGCAACTGGTGATTTATGACTGTAAATTATCATGTTGTTCATTAGTGGTAATTACTACTCAACCTTGAAATAAAATGGTAATCAATGTGCTAAAATGAGAACACCCACACTGGCTCCTTGCTGATCACCTGCAAACCTTACTGCCTGCCTCACTTACAAGGGAAAGAAGAAGAAGAAAAAAACGACTGGGAGAAGCCAAAGGAATACACTGCAGAGAGACATGAGCTGCTCACCACATTAAGCCGCTGCAGAAGCTGCTGACAGACAAAAGGGTTCAGCTCCAATCTCCAATTCACTCTCTGCTCAGTGAGATAAGAGGATTGTGTTTGGATGCTCTCCCAGAAGAGTCAGATTGTTTCTAGGGACAGGATAGTAATGAAGCCAATGGAAGCTACATGGTGAGAGGTACCAGGTCCTAAGGGACCATGGTTCTTATGTGTCTATAAGTGCTGACTTGCATTCATCTTTTCAGGCTCCATACATAGCTGACCCTCAGAAAACAGAAGTCTATAGCTCATTTTGTGAACTATGATTTCACTGTGGAATCTGCAGCCAGAATATCATGTCTTTCTGTCTTCTTCATTATTGTTACCCTGAATATTTTTCCCCTGAATATTTATGAAGTATTCACTAGCAGGCCATCTCCCTTTTATTTTTCTCACAATTGTTACCTATTAGAGACAATCTCCCATGCAAAAATATAAATATTGTGTGTGTGTGTGTGTGTGTGTGTGTGCGCGCGCGCGCGCGCACGTGAGCGCCAGAACTGGTCTTGAACTCAGGGTTGAGATACTGTCCCTTACTATTTTTATTCAGGGGTGGTGCTCTACACTTGAGTCATACCTCCACTTCCAGCTTTTTGATGGCTACATGGAGATAAAGACACTTACAAACTTTTATGCTGGGCTAGCTTCAAAAATGGATCCTCAGATCGCAGCTTCTTGAGTACTTAGGAGTATAGGTGTGAGTCACCAGTGCCTGGCTTGAGACATGGATCCCTGCTTTTGAATGAATGGTTCCTGATAGCATTTCAGGCAGGCAGTTTGAAGAACTGTTTTGATAGCAGGCCTTCCTGGTGCATTCCTTTGAAATCTGTGATCACTTGAGGATGGTGAAGACCACATTTCCCTGCCATCTATCATGGGGCAAAAGCTAGACAATAAGAGTTTAAGCCCTTGTAAGGAAGTTGTCATGACTTTAAAATATCTATTAGTGACAACAGAATTAAGTCTTTTCCAGAATTAATTGTCATTCTTCTGATGAGACTGTGGATTATCCTGAAGAATTTCCATTTAACACAGATAAGTTAGGTCAGCTTACGTATGTGCACTATTGATATAGTGAGAAAAATTGAGGACAATTGAGATCTCCGTATGCTTGCCTAATTCAGAGTTATGAATCTTTAAATAGTTCTAAAACATGGGATATGGCCCTTTAAAAAATTAATAGACTTGATTTTTAGAACTGTTTTAAGATAAGAATAAAACTGAGCAGAAAGTCCAGATCCCATAGTCACTTCTTTCCTTTCACATAGATTCCTCCCTTGCTAGTATTTCATGTGGCACTTTGGTTACAAATGTATAGTCAATATCAGTAATTTACTAACTGAAATTCATGGTTTGTGATAGGATTTTCTTTTTATGTTGTATAGTCCTATCGGTTTTGCTTGATGAATCATGCTATATAACCACCAGAATAGTCTAACAGACCTAAAAATCACCTCTCTATTCCTCTCTGTCTCTCTTTATACAAACATTGAACCTTTCCTCCTAGCTACATCAGGAGGTTGAGATCCGAGGATTGCAGTTCAAGCAAGCCCAGGCAGGAAAGTCCATGGGACTCTTATCTCCAGTTAGAAATAAGCCAAAAACACAGCCATGCTCAAGAGGTAGAGCACTACTCTTGAGCAAAAAGTGCTCAGGGACAGCACCCAGTCCCTGCTTTCAAGCCCCAGGATTGGCACAACAACAAAAATAAACTGAACCCCTCCATCTCTATTAACTTTGCCTTTTTCCAAATTGCTATGAAATAGGATTTATAAAATGTGGAATCTTTTCCAACTTGTTTATGTGACTTAGCAATACTCTAAGCATGCTCTATGACCTTTTCATGCCTAGATTTCTCTGTATTATTTCTCTGTATCCATGAATAACATTTCACCATATGGATATACCACAGTCACTTGAGCCACAGTTCTACTTCTGGCTTTTTGGTGGTTAATTAGAGAAAAGAATCTCATAGACTTTCCTACCCTGATTGACTTTGAACAATCCTCAGATATCAGTTCTCAAATAGCTAGTATTACTTTATGAGCCAATGGTGCCCAGCTAGTCTATTCTTGTATAAACTTATACGGTTACTTTCAGCTGGTGTATTTAGACTAATCATATTTGTAGTTATTTTCATGGACAATAACATATTTTTATATTATATATATATATCTACCATATCCATAAATGTTTTTAATTAATAACTTTGATTCTTACATCTTTTCTTCTTTTTGTCCTACCATTTCTTTTCTCCCTTCTTTTGTTTTAATTATTTCCTGTGATGCCACTTATAGAATCTCGTATCAGATCAGTTATGCTTCCTTGAAAGGTTTCTCAGTGATTGCCCTGGAGTGCAGTAAACATGTAAAACTAATCATCTAAGCACAGTTCCAAATAACACTTTAATATACAGCTTGCAACTTCTCTTCCTGCATGACATTATCTTTCATGTACTTTTTCCACAGCTATACCCAACACATGGTTGCTATTAGTTTTGAATAGTTATCTATTAGTTCCATTAAGTATAAGAAAAACAATTACTTTATTTTAACTTTATTCTTTCTTACCTTCATTTATTCTTTATATGATTTTTTCTTGTTTCAGAGAAACATCTTTTTCCTTTCAAGATTCTTGTACTGATGCCAAATTCCATTAATGTTTGTTTATGAAGACATTTCTCCTTCACTGTTGTAAAATACATTTTACTGCATAGAAAGCGTTAAATGGGTAGAGTTTCTCCCCACCTGTTCGATATTTTAAACATGTAGTTTCCTTTTCTCTTGTTGTCATAAAATGAGGGAAGGAAAGCATTCTAGAAATCTGTGACCACATCCCATTTCTGTGGTGAGCTTGAGCTACTAGGCTGGTTCCTTCCCAAAGACTTTTCTTCTTATTCCACCCTGAGTGAGGCAAAGAAGTAGAAGTACCTGCAGTTTAATATTGGTTTTCCTCTTTGTTAAATGAGAGAGGGAGCTGTAGTGAGCCATTTCTAATGGTGAGTACATTCTACTACAGTCAATTTCCTGAAGGAAAGCCATGGTTAAGGAGTACACACTAATCTAGACACATTTAAAATGACACGTTTGGTTCTTTATCTGCCAGATAAATGAAGGGAGTTTTCTGTGTTCTTTACCATGGGAGTCAGAGACGCTCCTGGAAGGAAAGCTCTTAGGATTCCTGGGGTTTCTCTATTCTCAGCTATCCCACACTCCATCCACAGTTAATTTACTAATGTACCTTCTTTTTACTCTATCAGGGTCCGACAGTGTGGCTGTGGTCAGCCCTTCCCCTTCCTCTCTGGCTTTCAGGACAATAATGTCCCCTATGACCACAATGATCTCTAAGAATGTGGAACTTCCACTTTATTGTGAAAATACTGTACAGAGGGGTTACAATTACATAGGCAAGATAATGAGTACATTTCTTATCAAGCATTGCAGCCTCCTCCTTTGTTTCCCCTTCCCATGCCATCCTCCCCCCCGCCCCCTAACCCTACCCCCAACCTCATTCTTCAAGGAAATAGAAGAGGCAATCCAAAAATTCATATGGAACAATAAAAGACCCCGAATAGCAAAAATGATCCTCAACAGAAAGAACAGTGCTGGAGGAATATCAATACCAAATTTCAAACTCTACTACAAAGCCATAGTAATTAAAACAGCTTGGTACCCAGAATATTTTCTTTAATTGTGAGGAGGAGAACATGATTTCCTTGTTCTTTACCATCAAAGAAGGAAAATGAGTGGATTTGCATACTCAATTATGAATTTGTAAAAAATCAGGAATAGGGGCTAGTAGTGTGGCTCACAACTGTAACTCTACTACTTAGAAGGTTAAGATCAGGAACATTTGTAGTTCAAGGCTAGCCTAAACAAACTATGCATGAGACTCCCATCTCAACCTGTAAAAAACTTGGGTGTGGTGTTATGCACCTGTTATCGAAGCTACATTGGAAGTAAAAATAGGTAGATCACAGTTTGGGCTAGATAAGCAAAAATGAGAGCCCCTACTTAAAAAATAACTTAAGTAAAAAGGATTGAGTCAAAGGATAGAGCACCTTGGCTAGAAAGTGTGATGTCCTGAGACCAAACCCTAATACCACTCTTTAAAAAAAAAATCAGGGTAGGTTGTTAGTTAAATATCAATCATAGAATTGTGGACCTGAATTAAATAAATAAAATTTTAGTAAGCAACTTTTATATATTTCATTAATAAGAATCTTGTTATTACATTTGCATATTCTTTAAAGAATATGCAAAGAAAAATAGATATATAATTTTCCTGATAGGATGTTGGGTAATCTAATAGACCTAATGTGAGTGTGCTATATGAAAATCTGCATATTTTTAAAGTCAATGCATTCAGTCCCTACTGAACTTGGTTCACAATTTATATAATATTCAGTAAATCTAAAACCCATGACTGACAAAGGAATGTAAATGCATTTCAAATTTCTCTCATATTTTATTTTTTTAATTTTTATTTAGTTTTTATTGTGAAAGTACTGTACAGAGGGTTTACAATTACATGAGCAAGATAATGAGTACATTTCTTATCAAGCATCTTACAATTCAATAATTGTTTCTAATTGTCCTGAACTGAGGCAATTTTCAAGTAAAAAACAATGCACAAAAGTCAGTGGGTCATGTCTTTCACCTATAATCCTGGCAATTTAGAAGGCTGAGGATCAAGCTTTGAAGCCAACCCAGGTACGCAAATCTGAGAGAACCTTAATTCTTTTTAATTAGCAGAAAACCAGAAATGGGACTGAGGCTCAAGTGGCAGAGTATCAGCCATGAGTGAAAAATCCAACCAAGACTGAAAAGTCATGAGTATTATTCAAGCCATAATACTAGCATGAGAGAGGTAGGGGAGGGAGGGGAGAGAGGTGAGAAGAGCAGAGGTGAGGAGAAGAGGAGAGGAGAGGGAAAGAGAGGAGAGGACAGGGGAGGGGAGGGGAGGGGGGAGAGGAGAGGAGAAAAATATGCTTTTGTAGTATTGAAAACCTCTGACCTAGACAGTTTCAAGGTCTAGATGAGAAGCACATATACTTTTTTTTTAATTTTATTTTATTTGTGAACATACTGTACAGAGGAGTTACAATTACATGGGCAGGATAATGCGTACATTTCTTACCAAGCATTGCAGCCTCCTCCTTTGTTTACCCTTCACATCCCT